>NC_056737.1:470708532-470913532 GCF_019279795.1 Protopterus annectens | reverse complement strand
CTCCAAACTCTGGCTAGCCTGCATATATCCCTACAGGTGAGTTTTCTCAACCACATAACACTGTCATGCTAGACTTAAAGGCATGCAGAACAGCCATAGCCACACAAACCATGTTAAACCAACATTACTTCAAATGTAGAACAGGAATATTTACATTCTATTCCCATGTCTGGAACATCCTCCTCCAGTTTGTTGGGCTGTCTCCACAGTGTTTGTTGTAAGAGGTATTTCCAACTACCCTCTGTGATGCTGTTTGTCACACACCCACATGAAGTCCTGCTCACAGTGAAGAAGAAGGGTCAACACCCACTTGCAGTGCTTACTTATAGTGTGCTTCCATGTAATTGACTATAGGAATTATGCCACAGCTGTTCCACATGCAATTAACAGGTGGAGGACTCCAGTTCATGGACAGGCCATCAGCTGATCATGAGCATTACCTACCAATGTCAAGCTCCTGCCTATGCAAAACAGATGCATTTTTCCACATCTACCGGAGGGAGGGGGACAGAGTGAAAGAAAGAAAGGATGAGAGAAAGAACCAATCATGTTTGTGCATGATCTGTGGGTGGAGCGAGATCTCTGGGTATTGTAATGGTTGCTTATATATACATTTATGGCTGTGGATTGTCTACAACAACCTGTAGGGCGTTTGACAACTGTTGGCCTTGTAATGTGACATTGGGATATATGGGTCCTCAATATGAAAGGTGAGTGACATCAGCTGCAGTGCTAAAGGAGGAGTGAAGGAAGTGTAAGAAGTGTGAATGACCACAACATCAGGTGTCGATAAAGACACACACAAACACACACATTATCACAGTTGCCAGAACCAGGATTAGAACTCCTACCCCACTAGTTTGTTACACTATGGGATGACACAGTTATTACAAGTGCCACAGCACTTAGATGTACAAGAGCTGTCCAAAGGTATCTTTGAATGTGAGTGGCATCAGCTGCAGTGCTAAAGGAGGGGTGAGGGAAGTGTAAATGACCACAAAATCATATGTCAACAAACACACACACACACACACACACACACACACACACACACACACACACACACACACACACACACACACACACACACACACACGCACACACTCTTACAGTTGCCAGAACTAGGATTAGAACTCCTACCTAATTAGCCTGCTACACTATGGTATTATGCAGTTATCACAAATGCCACAGAGTTTACATGTAGAAAAGCTGTCCAAAGGTATCTTTGAAGGTGAGTGACATCAGCTGCAGTGCTAAAGGAGGGGTGACGGAAGTGTAGGAAGTATGAATGACCACAAAATCAGGTGTCAACAAAGATGCACACATTATCATAGTTGTCAGAACCAGGATTAGAACTCCTACCTAACTAGTTTGCTACACTACAGTATTACACATGTATCAAGAGTGCCACAGAGCTTATAGAGCTGAGATTTGGCCAAAGGGTTATTTCAAGGTGGCAGACATCAGCAGACATGCTAAAGTAAGGCAATAGCAGATGTAGTGGTGTGAATGGCCTCACAATCATTCATTTCTACACAACCGCTTGCCAGAACCAATATTAGAACTCTTACCTAAATAGTTTGCTACACTACAATATTACGCAGTTATCACAAGCGCATGGAACTTATAGAGCTGATACCCGGTTAAAGGGTTATTTCAAGGTGACTGACATCAGCAGGCATGCTAAAGTAGGCCAATGGCAGGTGTAGTGGTGTGAATGGCCTCAAAGTTATTTATCTCCACACACACACTTGCCAGGACCAATATTAGAACTCTTACATAACTAGCTTGCTATACTATAGTATTACGCAGTTATCATGAGCACCACGGAGTTTATAGGGCTGAGACTTGGCCAAAGGGTTATTTCAAGGTGACTGACTTCAACAGGCATGCTAAAGTAGGCCAACGGCAGGTGTAGTGGTGTGAATGGCCTCAAAGTCAAATCACACACTTGCCAGGACCAAGATTAGAAATCCTACATAACTAGCTTACTACACTATAGTATTACACAGTTATCACAAGTACCATGGAGCTTATAGAGCTGATACCCAGTTAAAGGGTTATTTCAAGGTGAATGACATCAGCAGGTGTGCTAAAGTAGGCCAATGGCAGGTGTAGTGGTGTGAATGGCCTCAAAATCATTCATCTCCACACACACCCATACACACACACTTGCCAGAACCAGGATTAGAACTCCTACCTAACTAGTTTGCAACACTACAGTATTAGACAGTTATCACAAGTGCCACAGAGCTTATAGAGCTGATACCTGGCTAAAGGGTTATTTCAAGGTGACTGACAGCAGGCATGCTAAAGTAGCCCAATGGCAGGTGTAGTGGTGTGAATGGCCTCAAAATCATTCATCTCCACACACAGACACACACTTGTCAGGACCAGGATTAGAACTCCAACCTAACTAGTTTCCTATACTACAGTATTATGCAGCTATCACGAGCGACACAGAGCTTATAGCACTGAGACTTGGCTGATGGTTTATTTCAAGGTGACTGACATCAGCAGAAGTGCTAATATGGGCAATGGGAAATGCAGTGTGTGTGAATGGGCGATAAATCATTCCTCTGGAAACACATACACACACACACACACACACACACACACACACACACGCACACACGCACACACACACACACACACACACACACACACACACACACACACACACACACTCACTCACAGTCATACACAACTTTACATTTGACATGACTGAGTATACATATGCTACATGAATACTGATTTATACTGTTGTGTTACACAGTTATCACAAGCACCACAGACACTATAGGGCTGAGGGCTACCAAAAGAAATGTGTACAGTGATTGACATCAGCACATGTGATATCAGTTGATTGGATGTGAAGTGAGTGGGACAGGCCTCATAATGGAATTCACTCTGTCACTCTCTGTCTATCTCTTCCCCATATCTCTCTGTGTGTATGTTTGACATATTATAGTGTGCTGGCCTTGGATATGTGTGAGTATTCCTATCCAATGTGTGTGTGCAGCGTGAATGGTGTACAATTTGGTGTGTGTGCACAGACATCTGTGAATGACAGATATGTATAGTCCACTGTGTTGTCAGACATGGGCTTCATTTCTCTTAAGTGTAGGAGCATGCCCAGTATGACCTTCTGTATTGAGTGTGTGAATCGATTCCAGGTAGGGTTGTACTCCAGTCTAGGGTTTGGTGTTCTACACATACAACTAGCAACCTGTTTCTGTGGGATGTCTGTAGATAGGTTGACAATATGGAGTCACAATGGGCGACAGATAGGGGATACTGTAACTATTGCTGTCTGTGCTGCTTGTGCTACATGGTTGGTGTTAGTAGAAATATTCAGACATATGTACTGTTTTACACTGTGATGTATTATGTCATTAACTACTGACAGATATAATTATTTGCTCACAGTTATTTACTGGGAAATACAAGATGAATGAAGCTGAGTCCAGTATTGTGGTCCACAGCCTACACATTCTTGCACACTCCTGCCACTCTGGGTGGGGGGGGGGGTAGCTGCAGACATTTGTTGATAGGTCTGTGTAAATGGTCCAGTACCTTGGTACTATGGTGTCTGAGGATCCCCCTTCTTGTACATATATTGACTTAACAGAATGCATGGCCATACCTCTCAGCTGTAGAGATTCACCCAGGTTACCCAGAGGCAGGTCTCATATATCTGGTCATTTCCCCTTCACATTGTGGTTTACAAGCAGGTTTGTAGCCACCCATTACTGGGTTTGCAGGCAGGGGTAGTATGGGCACAAATCAGAGTTTCAGACTTCACACACTCCATGACGTCCATACGTCTACACCCCCCACTCTGTTATTCTATCCTCTTTCTAACATTATGCAAGTGATATGTGAGAGGTATCCTATAGTTGACCCCTCATCCCAGTGGTATTTATGGATTGGTTCACAGTTCATGCATGTGGGACATGGGGGGCATGCTACTGAGATTTGTCAACATGGCCTTGCATTTGTGTTCTGTTGGCTTTGTTAGGTTGTTAGTTGTGATCTCATGAGATACCATACATTGGCACTATGGGTGGGGCACAAGCTTTTGACAGAGGACTGTAGGCCATTTGGTAGTGATGCAGGCCATCTGTAGCAGGCCACTGCATTCTGTCACTCCTACATTCTCAGGCTGCGAGCCAGTGGATTCCCCTGGGGTGACAGGGTAAGTGCGCAAGGTGTTAATGGCAATAGTTCCTGTCCATATTGATCCAATGGTCTGGATGCAGGTAGGGTGCTGCTTACAGTTAAGGACACACCTGCAAAGGACAGCTCTTCAGCATGCTGCATTCTGTGGGTATTCCCATACAGAAGTGGGCTCATGCTGTACTCATTCCCAACAGCAAGGATATGACCTGTGATAAACCTGTGGCTGATGGTGGGGTGAGCTGAGTGCATGTGCGATATGAAAGCTACTTGCAGCTGATTCACAGATATATCTGGGACATTCCCCTTATGCTGCCCTGTGCAGGGACATAGGCAGTCTCTCATTACTTCATAACTGTGCCTTTTGTAGTCTGCCAGTGATTGGCCAGACTACATCACTATTCCATACCACATGGACAACTAATGTGCTGCTAACCTGTCTGTACAATTCCAATGTTGTGTACAGCTGATAGTTAAAGTTTATGCACTCTGTCTAGGGTACTTCCACCTGTGTACTGTGTGCATGTATGGGCCCACATTCATGGCATGTCCATCTTTCAGATAGTGACAGATATCAACATCTGGACAGTGAGTATGGATGACTGCTGACATGTGTCTTGCTGAGAAGCAATGCTTTTGGCACTGCAGTTGTTGGAACATGGCCCTTTCAGGCACAGTACTGCCCATGGGCCACCGAGACACAACCCTCCATGCCTACATGCTGACCACTTCCAGACAATATTGAACACACAACAACTTAACACACAGACCTCTGCATATTGTACACATGCAAAAATCTATCCTGTAGATTGGGCCAGCTCAGGTAATCTGTACTCCACTGATAATACTTCTCACACTTACATGTTACTGCATTTCTACATAGGAGTGTGGGGGGGGAGGGGGCACAGCTGACAACTGTAAACTGTGCTATGACTGTACTGGTATGTCAGGTACTCTGTTAGCTTCCACATCATTGTGTATTCTGACCTATCATGCAGACTGGAGGCATAACCAGTGGAGTACAGATCTTAGGTTTTATTGACCTACAATTCAGTTTAAGACTTCTTACCCTTCAGAACTAGCATACAACTGCCAGACCTATTGCAGTCTGTCTGAGTAGGTCTGGAGCAGGCTGTTCACCACTGCCATCAATTGGAGGCCTTAGCCCAGCCTTTCTTTATGGTCATTTACACCTGTCCTGCTGGCTGAGACTGATGGTGGGTATGTGATCCTGACTGAATACATGTGTGTGTCCTATGGACACACATTTGAGCCACCACATGTACTGCAGTGGGATTTGTCACCTTGTCTAGTACTGCCTAGTGTGTTGACACCAGTATTTTTTATGGATTTCATGTTGCCCATATAAGTGTCCAGTATCTGCTGCCATCCCATTCAGCCACCCGATTCCCTTGCATGCTTGCATCCATACCATAGATACAACTATCAGAACATACTACTCCATTCAGTAATTGATAGGAAGAGTGACTTACCTTGTGGCTGGGCCAGTGTTGAGAATGGTGCTGAAGGGCTGACTATGTCGGATGCACATAGTACACTCCCTATACAGGGTAAAGCACAGGTAGTGTCATATTTGGCATCCTTTTTACTGCATGTGTGAGTCAGAGAGAAATGCTATTCCCTAGGTCCCTACCATGTCTATGTGCTATGAATTGCCTCTTTGCCAAGGCCTGGGCATACTGGGCATGCCTCCTTCTGCCTACATGGGCAGGCTCAGGTGGTTCCTCTTCTAAGTCCCTCTGTGCCTGAGCTGGCCTTGGCAATGGTGGAGGTCTTTGTGGCCTTGCCCCATGCTGTTCCTGCTGCAGCTGTTTCCGCAGGATCATATTGTGTAGCATGGCACATACTATGAACATTTGTGTAAATGTAGCTGGAGAGTACTGCAAGGTTCCACTGGATATGTCCAGGCAATGGAACCGTGACCTGAGCATCCCAAACACATGATCTATTATGATTCTGGTTTGTGCGTGTGCCTCATTATGGAGTTCTTGTTCAGGTGTGTGTACATTTCTGAGGGGTGTCATCAACCACGGCTACAGTGCGTAGCCAGCATCCCCCACCAGGTGACCATATGGCATATCCCCACTGCCAAATGACTGGTACAGTTGTGTCATATGTCAGATGTGGGAGTAGTGATAGCTTCCAGGGCTGCCAGCACACACATTCACGATAATGTCCTGGGCATTGCACACTACCTGGCAGTTGATGGAGGGGAAGCCCTTGCAGTTGATGTAGACCACACATCACTGGGTGGTGCTTTGATGTGCATGTGCGCGCAGTCTATAGCACCCACTACCTCAGGGTATACTGCTATTTGGTGGATGAAATGCATACTGCTGGTTATGGAGAAATATATGTGCTCACTGGTATGTGCTGACATGGCATTCAGGAACTGGTAGAGTACCATAGATGCTGATGCCTGTGAGATCTCTATGATAGCCCCAGTTGCCCTTTGGAAGGTACCTGTGGCTAGTATTTATAAGCCTACACATACCTTGGTATCCACTGGGATGGGTTCCGCTCTGTTGGTTCTGTGTGTCAGGTGGGGCCAGCACAGCTCAACAATTTGCTGTAGAATGTCCCTGTCCACCCTATAGAACTCCACTATCTCTAGCTCATGTAGGCCCTGGTAGGTTACCCTGGGTCTGTACACTCTTCTCCTCCTCACTGTCGGTTGATGGTCATCAGCATTCACATTCTCACAACCCTCAGCCTCTTGCACATATTGATATATGAGAGCAACGGCAGCCCCTATCATTTTGTTAGTTTTGTCATGTAAAATTTCTCCGTCTGTGTACACCGGTGGTGTAGAGTTTGTGGGAAAAAACAGAGTGAAAGGGGTTTGCATAGTTTATAGTACTGTGCTGGGTTGCTGCCTGTGAAATTGGCTGATTCTGACACATTTCACCTGCCAGCTATGCTAGTTTTCCTTGATTGCCTTCCTACAGCTGTTTCCCCTTCCCACTGCCTTCCTGCTTAAGTCCTAAGGTGCGCCTCACATACCTAGTGCTCTGATGTGAACCGAGTTGCTATTTCCTGTTTTTTTTTTTTTTTTTTAAATCCGGTGCGTGGTGCGCATACCCATTTAAGCAAGGAAAACAGTGCTCAACAATGTGAGACACACCCCCTTCCTTAGCTCTGCTTAACTAAGAGTAAACATGGGCTGCAGGGCTCCAGTAAGTTTACATCAAGCATGACACACCTCCTGCTGCAGTCATCCTCTTGTCCTGCCTACATGGTTCCCTATTCCTGTACCTGCATGGTCAGGTGCAGGCTTCCAGTAGGTAGAAATCTGTGATTCAGTATAGGTCCCTTCATTTGCATATCACAGTGTGCAGGTCCATAGTTACAATTCCCAAACCCACCCTTTCCCCTTGGCAACCAGTGCTCCCTTGTCTTGTTTACATTCTGCCTGCCATTGACTATAATGGCAAAATGCAGATTTCTGTTAAAAGGCAGTTTTTCCCTTTTTTTTTTTTATTTTCAACACCCCCGTAGCTTAAATGGCCGAGATCGGCCAAAAAAAATAAAAGTTTTATTTTTATATAATGTATGTGCCTTTTAATGCCAGTGGCCTTATATTTGGTCATTGGTGTCTCTGTTTTACATAATACATGCTTTTCACAAGTTGTCATGCCTCCGTTTTGTCAGATGCAAAAATGTATTCGGCTACTAGCTGAATACATTTTTGCACTGACATTGTTCCTATATGGAAACTGTTCAGCTTGCTGGATCGCAAAATCACCTAATTTACATGGTTTTCACCAGCAAATGAGGTGATTTGCATACTGAATGGAATTCTGTGCGGGAACAGTATAGGGCCACTCGTGCATGTGAAAACGGCCCTATCCTGGATAGCATGGTGGCCATATTGCGTGCAGGAGCTGCTATACTGTTCCTGCATGGAATATGGCGTTCGTGAATCCAGCTGATTGTATAGAAAGCATTGCCAGTATAATCAATAATCCTAATAAACCCCTCAGTACAAATTGCAAAACTAATCCAAACCTGAATCCAGCACCTTCTAATAATTCTTCCAAACCTCTCACTTTTACTCCACTCTCTCCACAAAGCACCAAAACTACACCCTTAACACCAACCCTATCATTAAGACCTGTACCCATGAGTTATATGACACCTACTACATAAAATAAACACTTGCTCTCTTTCTTCCAGCAACCTCCCAACTGAATACTTAAAACTTGCAGCTGACACTATTGCCTACCCAGTTAGTCTTCTCATAAATAGATCCATCTTTGAATCCTACATTCCCTCCCTCTGGAAAAACAACAATTATAACCCCTTTATATAAAGGAGGCAAATCTAATACATATCTATCGTCCTATCTCCATTTTGTCTCCCCTTACCAAAATTCTTGAAAAATATGTACATAAACAAATACTTGAATACCTTAACCATTACCAACTATTCACTCCAACCTAGCACAGCTTCAGACCAGGACATAGCACAACAACTGGTTTAATATCCTTTAGTGATACAATTAAAGCTAGAGACTCCGGCCAACTAACCTAATCAGTATTTCTGGACCTATCTAAAACATTTGACACTGTCTCACATCCAAAATTGTTACAGGAACTTTGTTCCCTCAGCCTAACTCAAACTTTTCAACAATTGTGCTCAAGCTACCTAACTCATAGACAACAATGCATAAAATGGCAAAATGCTCTCTCACAAATCAAACAAATGAAGCTGGAGTCCCACAAGAGTCCATCCTCGGTCATCTTCTTTTTAACATCTTTATAAATAATCTACATACCACTTCCTGTCAAAGCACCATTATCCAATATGCCGATGATTCAACTCTTAACTTCCTCCACCAATACTATTACCCACCTTAGGGAAATAACCCAATCTGCCTTCTTATCCATTGAATTCTGGCTTAACAATGCACAGCTTTTACTCAACCCTAGCAAAACCAAATTACTTTTTTCACACAAAAAATACAACCAACTGACTTCAAAATATACTCTCTTAATAACTTAAAAATGCAAGTGGTTCAATATACCAAATAGTTAGGGTTAACAATAGACAATACCATTAAAAAAACACATTAAACTAGGAATGTTTATCAACACAAAAATTGTATGGACCCAGCCACTAAAATAACACTAGCCTTTATGCACTTACTACTCTCCTTACTATATGGTGCCCCTATATTAATCAACCTTCAATCTACTCTAAATGATAACCTTGAATCCTGTTACAATAGAATTGCTAAATTTGCAACAGGATCTCCATTCTATAAGCACCACTGTACTGCTCTTACATCCCTTACCTGGCTAAAACTCCCCTAACAACTCAACTAGCTACAACTGACAATAGCCCATAAAATTATATGTAACTCTGAAACCTGTCCTGTCATAAATTCCTTACTCCAAACATATATACCTAACCGAGCTCTACACTCTGAAAATAAACAACTTCTAACTCTTTATAAACCAAACAAACCTGCTTGACAATCTTTATACTCTTACTCAGTAACCAAATTTTGGAATGCACTACCCATTGACATTAGAACTACCTTAAACCTCAAAAAGTTAAAATTCAAACTAAAGGAACACCTACTAAAGGCAAGTATCTGCCCCTGTTCAAACTTAAGCTAAAATATCTTTCATTTCTGTATTTAACTCTTCCTGTCCACTCTTTCCTTTTTTTTATATTTCCCTGCTCCTCTCCATCCATCCTCAAGTTACCCTATCTCTTTCTCCCCCACTATATTTTCTTTTCCCCTCACTCATAAATAACAGTACTGCAATCACCTCTTATAAAACAGCACCAATCTTGCTCCATTTTTCTTTCTTTTGTTTTTCCAAACCTCTATCCTAATACTATCTATATAACTGTGTAACTTTACCTACTTTCCACCTTAACTCTTTCATTCTCTCCCTGCTAATAATTTATATAATCCTCACAGCTTATTCCTGCATGGACGCGACCGTTTAGGAGCAGCACAGCAGCACGCCATGCATATTAATAAAGGCATGCTGCCTGAGCTCCTAAACAGACACAGAGTGTGTACGAGTGCAGGAGGTGTGTCTGAGAGCAGGGCTCTCACAATATACATGCTCCCGCAGTCAAGAACTGGAGTTCAGCTATCACAGTGAACAAGACCGCTCATAGGGGGGTTCCAAACCCCCGACAACACCCATCCAAGTTTATAAGAGCAATATTTAAAATATAATAATATAAACAATTTATTTTTGTTATGAAACAGATTAAATTTAACCGTAGGTGTGCAGGTTTGCCCATTGCTTAGCTACGTATAATGTAGCTTAAATGGTAAAAGAAGATAAATATCAAGATACATGCAAATGAAGAAGTACTGCAATAGTGTAGTGGTCAGAGCATTCACCTTACAAGCAGTCCTTCCTGTCTCAAGTCTCACTCCAGTACATTCCATTTTCCATGTCAAATCACTTTATGAACAATATTTTTTTGTATAACCTACTAAATAACATATATTTGTCAAATGCAGATGTGAGGTGTCATTGTAATAATGTTGTAAAATCCACAGATAAACACAGGTGCCCCATATAGTATATGTACATATGAATCAGGGATACAAATCGAAGGTATAATGTGTAATGAATGATAAATCCATACAGTGTCTAAATCCACCACCTTCCCAAGAACATTGTTACATTTCTGTCTAAATTAGTGCAGGGGTAAGCGGGAGTAAGCACTATTAAGCAGAAGTAAGTTGGTGAAAGCATATTTAAGCAGTAGTAAGCGGGTTTAAGCCCATTTGCATCAGGGTAAGCAATGTGCACACAGGTTAAGCAATACTGAAGCTAACTCTCTGTAAGCATATTTAACCAGAAGTTAGCATTGCTCACCATCACGCAAACCTGCGGAAACCTGCTTACAACTGATTAAAAGTGCCTTAATCACTCTGTATACAACAACCACTGTTCTGCCCAGCAACAAAATAAACAGCCCTTGAACCCAGGACCCTGTACACTATAGTCACAGAATTTAACCAGTAAGCCATCACAGCAGTACATAAGACTGAGGTACACCAAACAGATCCTTACTATAGGAAAATCAAACTTAACATGTTTAAGGAATCTATATATGGTTTTATGTTGTATAACCTAGTAATGCCATAAATATATGAACTAGAGTACTGCATTAAGTCCAGATGTGAGGTGTCATTGTAATAAAGTGTTGAAATCCTCTAATAAACACAAGGACCCCATACAGTGTACATACACATGAATCATGGATACCAAACACATATATAACATGTAATGAATAATAAATCAATGCCAAACAGCAAATAGTATGCAAATTATAAATTAAGCAACGCTAAGCATTGTAAAGCCCTGCTTACTAGGTGTAAGCAATGTGTAGGCCAGGTAAATCAGTTTGCCCATTTGTATACCCCTTTAAGCAATGCCAACCTTAGGTAAGCAGGCTTGCCCATAGCTTAGCATTTTGAAAATATCCAATCATGGCAAAGTGCATGAAATTGACCCTATTTAAACCCAGCAGGCGGGAATACATCTCATAACTGGTTGCAGCTTCCTCCTGTAGGCACTATGACTGGTGTGGGAGAAGGAGTGCGCTTTTGGGTGCAGCGCTGAGGCATCCAGGAGTCCAAAGTCATGGCAGGACTCCTTGTTAAAGACCATGACCAGAGACTACTGCAGGGCCAGTACTAGGGTTCCCAACATAAAGTGCAAGCCTGGGACCATCTTGCTCATGACCTCACCAGTGCCACTGGCATACCTCATACTGGTAAGTAGGTCAGGCATCACTATGATGACCTGAAGCAGAGAAAGAGCGAGCTCTTGGATCAGTGGATCCAAGAGGCTAGGCGGACGGGGAATGTCCCAGCCATGTGTAAGTATCAGTCTACTACCTGTTTAATAATTGCCAGCTCATGTATATTATGGATAGGTATGGCTAAATATTCCTCTTATGTCTTTGACAGCAGCAGATGAGCAGGCTGTGAACCAGGAACCCATGCCTGTAGATTGCAGAGGTTGCATCGCGAGGTAGGTTAGTAATAATCTTGCATGTACTGTCATAAGAAATAAATCTAAAAGTAGTAGAAAGTTAATTGCCATTATAGAACCTGTATTGTGTATGGCATGTACTGAATACACCAGACAATATGGCAGGAATAGTCTCATATAGGCTGTATGTAAATAAAAGGTTAACAGCCTGACAATAAAGGTCTAACTGCTGGACTCCTTGTGTTTACTCTGGTATCATATGGTAATGTAGTGTTGCAATCTCTTAATAATACAACAGTATTAAGCACTGTTACCCACACTGTGCTACATAAATAAAATGTATAGGAATGTCTGTATACAACTGTTGTAATCACAAGAAGCCATATTGTACAACTGAGAGAGCCTTAGACAAAAAACAGTGAAAAGATAGACAACATAATCCAAAGCGCACACTCATCTGAGACGTGAACTGTTGTATTTTTAGCACACATAGCCATGGTTTGAATCCTGGGAGTGGTAGTAAGCTGTATGCAGAATCATACCCCACAACTGTACAGATTTATCCAGAATGTCCAGTTAACTCACCCATATCCGCTGCCTGTCACCCTGTCCCCCTGGCAAATCAGTGGGATTGTCTCAGATGTTTAGGCAGCAAATAATGACATACAACTGATTGTCAGACATCATAACTGACAGAAATGTATCTATAAGAACTAACCTGTCACTCTAGCAACTCACCAAAATGCCATGAGAGTAATAAGCAAAGTATGTCCCATCTCCACCCCCATATTGTGAAGCTATGACCAGAGTGTGTGCAGTAACAGAGTGAGATGTATGTGCATAATAATAATGTGGAATCTGGTAATATGTGTGGCAACATTCAGGTAGTGCTAACAAACATTCCCCCCACAGGTCTGTCAGATATGGAAACTGTGCCTAGAAATAAAAGACTGAAATCCTAGACTGGTACTGTTTACTCTGGTACTGTATGCCATTGTTAGTGTTTCAGTTTCTCGCAATAATAAGGTATTACTCATCACTGTCATCCACACTGTGCTACATAATAAAACTGTCTAGGAAACCCTGTATAAGAGTGTTGTAATTACAAGATCAGATTGTAAAACCACGGGAGACTTATAGATAGACAGAAATCAGAGAAAAGATGCACAGCAATATCTATATAGCACACACAGCTGTGATGTACACTGTTTTATTTTTAGCAGACACAGCCATGGTTCGAATCCTGGGAGTGGTAGTAAGCTGTATGCATAATCATACCCCTCAACTGTACAGATCTGTCCAGAATGTCCAGTTAATTGGCCCATATCTGCTGGCTGTTACCTTTTCCCCCTGGCATATCAGTGTGCTTATCTCTGACATGTAGGCAGCATTTAATGCCATATAACTGACTGTCAGGCCTGTAAATATTTGGAAAATGTCTATGAAAACAAACCTGTCATTGTACAACTCACCAAAGGTTTATGAGGGCAATAGTCAAAATATGTCCCGGTTTCACCTGCATGTTAAGATGTGTCCAGAGTGTGTGCAATAAGAGATGGACAGGTATGTGCATAACATCAACCTGGAATCTAGGAATATGTGTAGAAACAGTCAGGTAGTGTTAACAAACAATACCTCCACAGGTATACCAGGTAAGAGGTGTATACTGCAGGTAAAACTCAGTTCATGTATGGAGTTGTCTACATCCATACCACTGTCCAAACTAAGGCCATAGGATAGTGCAATAATACCTGTAAGTACAGATCACAGCACTGACTAGGAAAGTAATGAGAACTACAGGGCTATACAAGTTGTTAATTGACATCTTTCTTCCCCCACATCATATCTGCAACAATAAACTAAATACATAACTCAATCAGTATGTGAACTATTAAATCTACTGTTGGGACATATGTCCTATTGTTTGATAAATATTTAAATTAGTTTTTATGCAAGTGCCATGTTGAAATACTCCCACATTTGTGGCATGCTACCATCAATGTACCTGCATGCTGTTGTAATGGCCACTGTGGTTCCATATATGCATGTGTTCTGTTTGCTATGCATCTGTTCCATATCTGGGTTTTAGGGTTAATGGGATTATCCATGCATACTGTTATACCTAATCCTGGAATGTGTTGACTGTTACTAACCACATTTGTTGTAAAACTGAAACACCATAGCACATTTGGGAAGGCTCGTCCCAGCAGACCCACCTCATCTGGCCATGGCACCGGGCACCAGCACATCTGGGGCCCACCCTTGGACCTTCTCGTCCATTGGTGCTGTACCACCTTCGGGTGGAACTGCCTCAGGGGATGGGGCTCGACCCCCTGGGAGCAGGCGCAGACAGGACACTATCACCCATTACTATGTCCAGGGTCTGGTGCATAGCGAGTTCCACAGGGAGTTTGGAGATTTGCTACACCAGCTTGAGGGCCATGTGGCACAACTAGAGGGTCAGCCTGCCCCCAGCACAGCCACCTTCGGGGCCGTGAAGGTGCAGTGGTGACTGCCCATGGGTGGAGACCTCAGTCCCACTGTTTCCACTAGGGGGCTCATAGGCTTCCGACTTCCAAATACCCCCCCCCCATCCAAGGTGTTTACCCCCCCACATGTGTCATATACCACCCAGTATGCTGTCTTGTCTCTCTTGTCTGTTATCCTACCCAACCTACCTGCCCAAAAATACCTACTATCCCTCCCCAGCATCCCACTCTTACCCTAAAAAAAAGGCAATCTGTTCCCAGAAACCCCCCCCCCCCCTACATAGCTGTCCATTTCGCACAAGTGTCTACTGGACACATGTAATCTGGTCTAACTGACTTCACAACATATTATTGTTGTCCTCATCCTGCTCTCAGGGGTATGAGTGTCCAAATCTACCTCCAAATCAGTGTATATGCACAGCTGTTGCTGTAGAAGAAATGGGCAGCTATGCACTTTCCCTACACCTGTCCTGCATATCCCTAGCGATTTTCCCTACTGTCTTCTCCTCTTTGTGTCCTTTTTTCACCACTTTCCTATAAACCATTTTTCATTTCTTTTAAAGAAATTAGCCCGGGGTAAGCGGGAATAAGCACTTTTAAGCAGCAGTAAGCGGGTTTAAGGTTGTTTGAGTGGGGGTAAGCAATGCCTACACAGGTTAAGCAATTGAGAAGCTAAATGAGTATAAGAAAGTGTAACCAGAAGTTAGTACTGCTTACCTTCACGCAAACCCATGAAAACCTGCTTAAATCTGCTTAAAAGTGCCTTAATCATTCTGTATCCAATGGCCCTTGTTCTGCCCAGCAACAAAATAAACAGCCTTTGCGAATTTTGAACCCAGGACCCTGCACGCCATAGCCAAAGTGATTTACCACTAAGCCATGTTAGATATACATAACTCTGATGTTTTCACAAACATATCATACAGCACAGTCATTCAACTGTATGGGAAATGTATTTATACATGTAGATGTATGTGGGTGTGTGTGTATATATATATATATATATATATATATATATATATATATATATATATATATATATATATATATATATACATACATACATCTTCTTCTTTCGGCTGCTCCCGTTAGGGGTTGCCACAGTAGATCAACTGTTTCCATTTCTTCCTGTCCTCTGCATCTTGCTCTGTCACATTAACCACCTGCATGTCCTCTCTCACCACACCCATAAACCTTATCTTAGGCCTTCCTCTTTTTCTGTTACCTGGCAGCTTCATCCTTAGCATCTTTTTCCCAATATACTCTGCATCCCTCCTCAACAAATGTCCAAACCAACGTAATCTTGCCTCTCTGGCTTTGTCTCCAAACCTTCCAACCTGGGCTGACCCTCTAATATACTTATTTTTAATTCTGTCCATCCTCATCACACCCAGTGCAAATCTTAACATCTTCAACTCTGCCACATCAAGCTCTGACTCCTGCCTTTTTGTCAATGCCACTGTCTCCAACCCATATAACATAGCTGGTCTCACCACCCTCTTGTAGACTTTCCCTTTCACACTTACTTGTACTCGTCTGTCAGAAATCACTCCTGATACTCTTTTCCACCCACTCCATCCTGCCTGTACTCTCTTCTTCACCTCTCTTCCACACTCACCATTACTCTGAACTGTTGATCCCAAGTATTTAAACTCATCCACCTTTGCCACCTCTACTCCCTGCATCCTCACCATTCCTCTATCCCCCCTCTCATTCACACACATATATTCTGTCTTAGTCCTGCTGACCTTCATTCCTCTTCTCTCTAGAGCATATCTCCACCTCTCCAGGGTCTCCTCCACCTGTTCCCTACTCTCATGACAGATCACAATGTCATCTGCAAACATTGTAGTCTACCAGGACTCCTGTCTGATCTCGTCGGTCAATCTGTCCATCACCATTGCAAATAAGAAAGGGCTCAGAGCTGATCCTTGATGTAATCCCACCTCCATATTAAACACATCCGTCATTCCCACTGCAGACCTCACTGCTGTCACACTACCCTCGTACATATCCTGTACCACTCTTACATACTTCTCTGACACTCCTGACTTCCTCATACGATACCACAGCTCCTTTCTAGGCACCTTGTCATATGCTTTCTCTAAATCCACAAAGACACAATGCAAAACCATCTGCCCTTGTCTGTACTTCTTCATCAACACTCTCAGAGCAAACATCGCATCTGTAGTGCTCTTTTCTGGCATGAAACCATACTGCTGATCACTAATCATCACCTCCTTTCTTAACCTAGCTTCCACTACTCTTTCCCATAACTTCATGCTGTGACCTATCAATTTAATCCCTCTGTAGTTAGTACAGCTCTGCACATCACCCTTATTCTTAAAAATCGGTACCAAAACACTTTTTCTCCATTCCTCAGGCATCCTCTCACTTTCCAAAATTTCTTTAAACAATCTAGTTAAAAACTCTACTGCCATTTCACCTAAACACCTCCATGCTTCCACAGGTATGTCATCTGGACCAACAGCCTTTCCATTCTTTATTCTCTTCATAGCTATCCTTATTTCCTCCTTGCTAATCCACTGCACTTCATGATTCACTATCCGCACATCATCCAACCTTCTCTACCTCTCATTCTCTTCATTCATCAGACCCTCAAAGTACTCTTTCCATCTGCTCAACACACTCTCCTAGCTTGTGAGTACGTTTCCCTAATTATCCTTTATCACCTTTACCTGCTGCACATCTTTACTAGCTCCGTCCCTCTGTCTAGCCAATCGGTACAGGTCCTTTTCTCCCTCCTTAGTGTCCAACCTTTTATACAACTCTTCATATGCCTTATCATTAGCCTTTGCCACCTCTCTCTTTGCCATGCACCTCATCTCCTTATATTCTTGTCTACTTTCTTCATCTCTCTGACAATCCCACTTCTTCTTCGCCAACCTCTTTCTCTGTATACTCGCCTGTACTTCTTCATTCCACCACCAGGTCTCCTTGTCCTCCTTCCTCTTTCTAGATGTCACACCAAGCACCTTTCTAGCCATCTCTCTTACTAGCTCTGCTGTAGTTACCCAGCTATTCGGTAACTTTTCACTGCCACCCAGTGCCTGTCTTAACTCTTCCCTGAACATCACCTCACAATTACCCTTTTTAAATTTCCACCACTTGATCCTTGGTGGTGTCCTCACACTCATCCTCCTCTTCTTGATCACCAATGTCATCCTATAAACCCCCATCCTATGCTGCCTAGCTCACTTTCCCCTGCCACCACTTTATAGTCTTCATCTCCTTCAGACTGGCCCTTCTACATAAGATATAATCCACATGTGTGCATCTTCCTCCACTCTTGAATGTCACCCTATGCTCCTCCCTCTTGTTAAAATACATATTCATCACAGCCATGTCCATCCTTTTCACAAAATCCACTACCATCTGACTTTCTGCATTCCTTTGCTTAACACCATACCTACTCATCAATTCCTCATCCCCTCTGTTCCCTTCACCAACATGCCCATTGAAATCTGCTCCAACCACCAGTCTCTCACCCTTGGGTACAGTCATCACCACTTCATCCATCTCACTCCAAAATTTTTCTTTCTCTACCATTGCACACCCAACTTGTAGAGCATATGCACTAGCAACATTCATCATTACACCATCAATTTCCAGCTTCATAAACATCATTCTATCCAACACTCTTCAAACCTCCAAAACATTCTTAACATACTGTTCCTTCAGGATAATACTTACACCATTTCTCCTTCCATCCCCACCATGATAAAACAATTTGAACCTGCCTCTGATACACCTAGCCTTGCTCCCCTTCCATCTGGTCTCTTGCACATACAATATATCAACCTTCCTTTGGTCCATCATATCAGCTAGCTCTCTCCTTATACCAGTCATACTGCCAACATTCAAAGTTCCAACCCTCACT
This sequence comes from Protopterus annectens, assembly GCF_019279795.1. Taxonomy (NCBI): domain Eukaryota; kingdom Metazoa; phylum Chordata; order Ceratodontiformes; family Protopteridae; genus Protopterus; species Protopterus annectens. The sequence continues at coordinate 470,894,960 of NC_056737.1, read as the reverse complement.
ATCACGGTCCTAACCTATACCTGCCTTCGGGCATGCTTCCCCCCTCTTCTCCTCCTTCGGCCAACAGTATCCCAATTTCCACCAGCACCTTGTTGGCCAGCAGTACTGGTGGCAGTCGTTGTTAACCCGAGCCTCGACCGATCCAATATGTATATCTGTACTGTTGTCTGCATGTATGATTTGGCAACATTTTATGCCGGATGCCCTTCCTGACGCAACCCTCCCCATTTATCTGGGCTTAGGACCGGCACAAAGAAATACACTGGTACACATACATAGATATGTATAGGAAGATACATATTTAGAGGGTGCACAGCCAGTATTCCTACAGTTGCCACATTTTCAAATGGACAGTGTATGAGTCACTCATACAAAAGACAATTGTTGCCTGAAACATATACCCACAGAGTAGTCAAAGGATATGACACCACACACCAGTTTGCATACATAAGAAATGTTTATTTGTGCACTATTACAGTTGTATATGCCATGTCATATAGCTGTTAAGACTTTGCAATACATACTAACTGAGTAATGCAACTCTCAAGCAGATCATTTTATACAGTAATCCAAAAGCATAACATATGTTGCTGTCCAGGCCAAGGACTTCAAGTAGTACAACAGTAAAGAAAGACTGGGCCAGAGGATAATCAATCAATCAACGGTAAGTAATGCAGATGTATAGTTCAGCAACCACTAATTGCACTCTTTACTCAACACCTATGGGGAAAAGACTTAAGTGACACAATGGGATGTATCTGTTACATAACAATACTTAACTGAAAACATCGCAATCACACTGACAAACAGAACAGTCTGCATGACAGTAAGCACTAGACCACCAATGTTCCCAAGGTGAAATGTATAGTAATGTACATCCATATACCTTAAGACAGCTTATTATCGATATCACTCACGTGTTGTAACAGCTTAGGTTATATATGGTGCATACCCCTCCCCATAGACTGACTTACAAGGGCATATAACACTGTTACATACACTGACCTCTGGACTGCAGAAGGGCACATATGTATTGTGCAGCTGAAGCCCGCATATATATGGACCCTACCCCACAATATGTGTGGGGGCCACAACGGCACTGGAATGATGGCAGGAATGACAGCACAACATAATCACAGGCCACTACATAACAACCCCTTACTGCATGTCATATGGACAAAGCCTGGTATATAGGTGGAGGACAGAGGCTGGAACACAGGCCCATATGGGAAATAGTGTTGTCATACACTGAGAAAGTTGCTGGTGTTACAGGATAGTCTGCAACATATCCTTAGTCAGGAATATGAAGTCAGAAACACAAATGGATGTATTCATGTACTGATAGCACTCAACACACACAATACCAGTGATATATCTGATACAAGACCTGTGTGGTGGACAGACAAAACATAACAGGCACACCTCTGGCCATCATGTGGATAGGCCCACATTTGAGAGCTATGCAGACAGTCTGCATTCCATGTTAAACTAGTATGTACACACAAACCCTGTAACACTGGTGCTATACAATGCATATAACAAAACTACTCACACTCTCTCTAGGTTTGGAACCTTATGCAAATATGTAGCTGGCCTGAGTCTGCAAGTCCTCTTGTAAGAGGTATTGCTACCTGCTGTCTGTAACACTGCTGCCCACACACAGGAAAGATGTCCTCTATACAGGAAAGGTGGTGTCCTCTATAGCGGGAGGGTGGCTTAATGGTTAAGGTGTTTGCCTTGCAAGCACAAGGTGCAGGGTTTGAGTCTCACAAGGGCTAATTGGCTAGGCTTAAAATGGCTCACAAGGGCAGTTAGCTTAGTACAATCTATGAACCTATGAACCTATGAAGGTAAAGGGACCACAACAACATGATGTAGAGATTAATAGTAGTGGGTTGCCATGACAGTGGTAATTGGAAGTACTACACAGCATGCTGCATGCAGGTAGTAAGTGGAGGACACTGATTGGTGCAGAGGCCATCACCTGATCATGTGAATCACCTACAAATTCCATGCTGCAATCTATTCAAAGCAGCTCAATCCATTTACTGGAGAGAAACCGAGATAGATAGAGAGAGAAAGAGAGAGAGAGAGAGAGAGAGAGAGAGAGAGAGAGAGAGAGTGAAAGCCAAAAATAAACCAAACACAACAACAACAAAAAAAAAAACAAATAAAAACAATCCATCCAGCAAACTATCCAGAAGAGACATCATTCCCACAACAGGTATATGAAGTATATATGCATGTAACTGAATGTAGTACTTGGCCCATAATAATGGGATAGATGATGTGGAATGATTTTTATGTGCCATCAGGTGTTGTTATTGTAATGATGTCCAGCTGAACAACTGCTACAGACAATAGTGTCTGTCCCTGTGGGCAGTTGGCCATACCTGTCAGCTGTGCAGATCAGCACTGACTGACAAGATGTAAGCCATCATAGTGTGTGTTGCGTAATGCAAAACATGTATATTAGTGTGGCCAATAGCTGGTGGTGGAAGTAATGCCATTAAGATGAACGCATGGGTTCCAGAGCCCACCACTTGCAGGACAGTCAAGTTAACATGTAATGTAGCATGCAGAAATGCCATAGGTGTGTACTAGGTTTACCTGCAATCTGTCCCTATATATACCCCCCTAATTTTAGGCTGTGTCCACATGCGGCACCTGTCTGTGTTGTAGCAAGGCAGAACAGTGCAGCTGTGCAGGAAGGAGAGTTAGAGAGTGTGGACCTGATATCTGAATGCACCCCATATATATATATATATATATATATATATATATATATATATATATATATATATATATATATATATATATATGTATGTATATATACACACACACACACACACACACACACACACACATGTATGTCTACAGATATACAGACACCTATTTGTGTATATATATATATATATATATATATATATATATATATATATATATACAGGTCTACTTTACATGATCAATAGCTCAAATGTTCGACTTTCATATGGCGAGACCATATGATCGAACATTTGAAACATCGACCATGTAAACTAAGCACCATAACACACACAAAAAAACACTAACTCTTTTTAGCAGGGCGGGCAAGCCCCCTTACACCTCCAACACCCCCCGCTACATAAATATACCAACTCCGAGATCGCACTACATTGCAGTAATGGGAAATCTTCTCGTTCGGCACTGTACAGAGATCTCCAATCACATTGGTCGAGCTCTTAAAAGTTCGATCATATGGTCTCGGCCATATTAACTTTTAAAAGTTCGACCATCTGAAGGAAACCCATATATATATATATCTACACATATATTCATAATATATATATATATATATATATATATATATATATATATATATATATATATATGTATATAGATATCTGTGTATGTCTACATATATACAAAGACACACACACATATGTATATAAATACATGTCCACTAGTTTTGCATCACAGTGCTGCATGCTATGTGTGAGGGAACATCACACATATCAATACACACATATATATATACAGCTGTAAGTGTGTGCAAAATGGATGGTTATGTCATGTGTGAACCCCATGTTGGGAACACATTGCCCTTGTTTGTGAAGGTGGGAATGGGAATTTGTGGAAGGATGGCAGGTATATTTGTGGAGGTGGGTTGGGTTGGAAGATAGAGAAGACAGCCTACAGGGGCGATATATGACACATGTGGTGGGTAAACACCCTGGATGGGGAGTGTCATCTGTGATATGGAAGCCCCATGAGCCCCCATATGGAAACAATGGGAACAAGGCCTCCCACCCATGGCCAGTCACAGCATCAGCATCATGGCCCTGAAGGTGCCTGGGGTGGAGGCTGAGCAGGAGGAGCATGTGGATCCTGTGAGTGTGTACTGAGGGCCTCAAGGTGCTGTAGCACATCCCCCAAGTCCATGTGAAGATCCCTATGCACCAGACTCTGGACCTGACCTTGGGTGACAGGATCATGTCTGTGTGTGCTCCCAGAGGGGGGGACATCATCTCCTGATGTGGTTCTACCTGAAGGTAGTGCAGGACCAGTAAATGAGAAGGCCCCAGGGAGGGTCCCACATGTGATGTGGCGTGGTAACATGGCCAGATGAGGTGGAAGAGGTGGTTCTGCTGGCAACTGTTTCCTAAACATGTTATTGTGTCACTGTCATAGAACATATGTGGGTAGTAATAGTCCACACATTCCCAGATCATGTCCAACAGCATGCATAGATATCCCCAATAACACATAGCAAACAGACCACATGCATATATGGAACCATAGTAGGCCTTACAATGACATGCAGGTGACATTGTCCATAACAGGCCAGCAATGATAGTGCCTCCACAGGGAACATGGCTACAAACACATAGCACAAAGTGTGGTACAATACGATATATGTCCCAATGATAGGTATTCTGTAGACATACCTACTGAGTTGTGTGATCAGATTGTTGTTGCAGATATGGTGGGGGACACAGAGATGTGTATTGAAATCTATGGTAATTGTGCTGTATGAGGTCCTCAGACCTGTTTCCATCTTTATGTCTTTCAGGGAAGAGATCCCATGAGAGGCTTCCTGTTTATACAGTGGACAAGAATGAGGTCATCATCACTCACCTAGTGCAGCACTACCAGGTGTTGTTTGGCCGAACAGCCCATGAGCAGTAGGAGTGGTCTGCTCTGTGGAACAATCTCCTCCACAGGGTAAATGATGTCGGCCTGCATAACCCCAGTTAGGAGCAGGTCCAGCATCATTGCACAGACCTACTTTGCAATGCCCGTCGGCGTGCTGCTACAGTCAGGGGGGATCAGTTTGCAATGGGGGGAGTCATGCCATCCATCCTTTTCTGACACATGTTGAGGAGCTCTTTGCCAGCCTTGGAGCACCTGCTCACCCACACACACAACACCTGGCAGAGAGCATAGTGGAGGTGGGTGCTACCCACACAATGGCAGAGGAGCATGCAGGTAAGGCCACAGGGCACATCAGTAGATCACTGTTACATATCCATTCACATCTGTACAGTTAGATCATTCATATCTGAGATGACATATCTAGACTATTGCTGCATAGTAATAAACAGATGTGCATAAGCTGTAGTATTGTGGGCTTGTACTATTGATGTACTGTAATGCTGCACCCACCCTGTACCAATGCCACAGTTGTGGCTACTAATATCACATCTTTCACACACTTTGTAGGCCCCTCTGATATACCTCTAAGGTGGCAGCCTGTAGCTGGTGGGTATGGTGTTTGTTCAGGTTTGCCAATAAACCGGCCATGTTATGGCTGTGGTATATTCCATGCACACAGTTAACACACCTACCCATAATGCATGCCATACATGTTCAGGTATTGTTGCTGTTAACAACACTGTATCACAGTGGTCACCATGATGGTGTATCTGAAGGGTATGTTAGACTCCTGCAATATAACTAACATCCTGTCATTGCAAAATGTGTGCACAGAGATGAACATAATGGTTGGACAAATGGTTTACAGTAGGGACATGTGTGAAACATCACCCTTATACAGTGCTACAACAGTGTATATACCAGTATTACAATGGCAACTGTTACAGATCTACACTACGGCATATCACAATACTGCAGTCCACAACCCTTACAACATGCAGTATGGTCCTAACATGAGCAATGAGTGTGTAATATGGAATCATATGTTAGGACAGCAAATATGGGGAGTACATACTGTCACAAACACTGGAAGCATATGTGTGCACACACTCCAGATAAAATATAGTGGAAGCAGCTGTTGAGGTACTGACCACATGCATTTGTCATGGAAATGCACCTTCCAGCAAGTACATGTCCCCAGTGTCACATCAAGAACTGGTCTGATTTCCAAGACATTTGGCCATCAAATGTGCCCACTTACCTGCAACAGAGGCAGATGTGGCTTGCACACATCTTACATGCCATGGTGTGGGCCCCATACCCAACAGGTAGCACCCAGAAGTTGGACATGTAGCCATACCTCACCACTGCATATACCATGGCAAACAGTGCAGACAGTCATGTATGTGGCGAGGATGTATGGGACAGGAATAATGTAGGAAATAAACAGCTGGCCATCCAAGACAGATGACATCACATGTAGCAAACCGGTCATGCAGGCTGTCTAGTAACATGCCACAACACTGAGGGGGTTGCAGGAATGTCTAGCAAGTACTACCTGTGCAGTACCAGTGTCAGCAATTGCTTGGTCTCTGCAAACGTGTGGTCCATGGGTTAGGGTAATCAGATGTGACAGTTGTACTACAGGAAACATCAGACAGGCCTCTGTTCACGTAGTGTATGCATAACAGAAGACGTCCCCAAAAGGCATGCAATGTGTACTGGTGTATCAAGACCATGTTGGAAACCTATAGACAGTATCATGTATGATACATGTGCTGCACAACCAACACCTCACCCCACCTCAGGCCCACCATCCCCATCTGTACCGTGCCAGTGCCAGTGTACACTAGTATGTTTGCCATTCATTAGCTGAGACTAGGCTGTTACACATGGTGTTCAGTGTTTGGGACACTGCAAAATGACACACGTGTAGGCCATAGTTGTCAAGCAGCTACAAAAAGGCTGAAGGTGGGGAGGGGGGTGTTATCATGACACAACAGTGCATTGCAGCAGGGAACTAAAGGATGCTACAAATGGCTGTATCTGCACACGGTCAATGTCAGGAACTGTGGCAGACATAACCCTAACTCCACAGCAATGGTGATGGCAGTGTGTGAACTCCAAGGGATGTACACATGAGTTTACCTTGCAATCATGCAGAGTTGGGGGGGCATGTGTAGGGCAGACTGACCATATATTGGCAAATGCAGATGGCCCATGCGGGTTTCTATTATGTTGTTGAATTCCTGAAACTTCAAACCTGAGAACATTGAACTCAGATGTTCGAAGTTTCAGGAATTCAAAAAAAAAAAAAAAAAAAAACCCTAACTACTACCTGACTGTTGCAAGATGGGGGGGCAAGCCCCCCCTTGCACCCCCCACACCTCCCGCTCTTTAAATATACCAACTCTGAGGTCGCAATACAGTGCAGAAAGGGAAGATTGCCCCTTTACTGCACTGTAGTGCAATCTCGGAGTTCATATATTTAAAGAGCGGGAGTGTGAGGGATGCAGGGGGGCTTGCCCCCTGCTTGCAACAGTTTATTTCTTTTTTTTATTTTTATTTATTTTGTAATGTTGTCGAAGTTCTGAAACTTATGTTCTTCAAAGTTTCGGAACTTCGATAACATAATAGGAACCCGGCCCATGGTAGTATAACCCTGCCAGGAATAGTGACTGTTGTAGTACACATAACAGTAGGTGCAACAAACCACCATGATAAGGGCATGCACACATATGTACCCACGAAGTGTATGCATCTCAATCAGCATCAGCACATCTAACACATTTGTTTGACACTGCATTTGATTGTATAGAACATATGTCACATATCAGGCTCATGTAATGTTAACATATGCAGTAATGTGGTCCCATGGCATATCAAGGAAGAGGGCGTTATATCAATAAGGGTGTGTACACTCCCCATAGGCATGGTAAGGTTTGATGGTTGTCAGTGTAATCGTAACGTATTGGTCATGCATGCACCGCTTATGATGACATCTGTAAATCAGACATTAGGCATTCACAAATTACATCTGTCTACATATCATCCCAGGTATGTGTCGGACAAACACATAGGGGCTGTGAGCAGCAGAACAGACATAACTGACACAGTAATATACATTCAGCAATGGTGTGTACACCTGCAAGGTATGGTGCACAGTACATGGCAGGGTGCTGAACAGGTGCACAGCAATACTGTGTACATGGGTGCAGTGTTTTCCAGGGGAAGGGGCATCATCTACTAGCACAGTGCAGCTATAGTCAATCCATGCTAGCAACAGTATACATTGCAGATGAAATAACCTCTCCACCCCCCCCCCACACACACACATACTTACAGGTTAGGTTGCACAAAGATATTACACACAGACCTCCCAATACCCATGCTGTTGAGTACCATATGTTTTGCATGTTGACAGATGGGTATTGGGAGGTCTGTGTGTAATATCTTTGTGCAACCTCACCTGTAAGTATGTGTGTGTGGGGGGATGGGGTGGAGAGATTATTTTGTCTGTAAGTGTAATCAGGTTGAGTGGAGGGGGGGTTGATGCATGTAAGATGTGTGTGTGTGCCCATTTATGCACATGTGTGATTGTGGGGTTTGTCATACGTCTCAACTTCCCTTTGGAATCGTGCATTTCATGGACATGGACTGACACGTGAGACACCAGAAATACTTGTCTGATATGTAATCTCAGGACAGCTGATAGTATAATAAGGTCTGTAGCATGGAACATGCATTGGGAGGGATATTAGACACCAGGTATACTGTTAAAACTGCAATCAGCAGAAAGGTGAAAGAATACCCACATATGCAGCACTAGAGATGCATTGGGGGAATTACTAGACAACACCAGTGAGTGTATCCAAATATTACTGTTGTCCACATAATAAGTTAATAGAGCAACAGCTCTTGCATCTACTGAGCAATAGTTACATATGACACTCCAGTGCTTGACATTATTGAGTGACTGTAGTAGCCCCTAACATATGGTGGCCATGCTCATGATATCTGGACAAACCCAGGGTGAACACTGGATGACAGCAGTGAGTCCTTGTAAAACTGACTCCAATTAAGTCAAAGAGGCAATGGAGTAACAGGTCATGCTTTGTGGTCACTTGTCTAGGCAATTAGAAGAATGATAAGGAAATGATTGGTATTAATGAGTGTTTCCAAGTGTGATGCAGGATAGGGAACTTAAGAGAATAAACTTGGTACAGTCTGTAAACTCAGGGACAGGTAGGTATTATGGTGGAATGTCAGTGTGTGTGTGTGTGTGTGTGTGTGTGTGTGTGTGTGTGTGTGTGTGTGTGTGTGTCTGTGTGTGTGTGTTGTGTGTATGTGTGTACTGTTAAGCAATGATGTACAGGTCTTAAAGTGCATTTCTTGTTTTCCCCTCACAGGTGGCAAGGTGGGTCAAGGTCCCTCATGCATGCAATCTGATGATAGGTGTGTTGATGCACAGGCAGGGTTGGCAGAGGCCAAAACTGTGCCGTTTGACATCCCCCAGTTATCCTTCCCATCCATGCACACAGTCACAGTGCCTATAGATACCCCATCACCAGTGGCCATAGCAGAGGGACAGTAGGCAGTTGGTGGTAGTGCACAGGACAATGTGGTATCTATAGCTGCTGTGTATGGACACAGCAGCCATAGCTGGATGTCCAGCAGGGTACCACATAGGCAGATGTACAAGGGAGCTCATGAGAGGGCTGCCGGTCATCGTGCCCCTGGCAGAAGTGCCACATCTGGTACTACCAGACATGTCTCAGGCTGTCATGGAGGTTCAGGCACATATGCAATGGTACACCAGACAGGGTCTGAGGCTGCAGAGGGCTGATTTTTACACTGTAAGTGACAACATCCGTGATCTTGTAGGTGCCATCCATTATTATAGAGGTCATGGATAGACAGTGGGGTGAGATGATGGGCTTCCTCAACTGTGGATTGTCTGTGCTAGAGCATGTGGTGGGAGTGGTGCGACGGCCACGTGGATGTAGTAGGCCAGCAACACTAACATGTGGAGGTCGACGTGGACATGCAAGGACACCAAGCAGCTCCCGTAATGGCAGTACCAGCCCCAGCACTGAAGGGGGGTGCTGTCCACACCACACCACAACAGGCCATGTGCATGTGGCCCTGGCCAGTCCAAGGAGGTACCTGGTTCCACTGGACATTTGCCATCATCAGGGGAGAGTAGCATATTGAGGCTTGTACCTGGACATGCCCGTAGAACCCTGGCAGGCACAGTTCTCATGTCCATGACCAGAGGCAGTGAACTACACACCGTGGCAGGTATGGTCTGCAGCTGTCCAACAAAACATATATAGGGCAGCCACATGGCAGAACTGTGTGCATGTATACTCACACACAATACAAACACACCTATGGCAACCTCATACCTACACACACCACATCACCACAGCCATATAGGTTCATAGGTTCATACTAGGCTATCTGCCCTAGGGCATTTATAAGCCTAGCCAGAATGTGTTTGGCTTTTGCCACCCATTTTAAATTTATTTTGCTATGCCCTTTTTCGAGGTTAGTATACTGTGCCTCTGTCTAACAGTGACACAGAAGTGATACCTGGGGTAAACCTACAATCTCCCATCCACTCATCAAGATTCCTCTTGAAGAGAGTCAATGAGGGACTCTGCCTAACCTGGACTGGGATTTTATTCCAGAGTGAAGGGAGCCTCTGGGTTATGAATCTGTCCCTCCAGCATGTCCTATTTATTTCAGTGCTGAGGTTCAAGTCTCTGAGCGCATAGCTCGATGGGATTTGGATTTTCTGAGGTGCAGCATGTCCATTAATTCCGGGTTGGACATGGCTTTATACATCAGGCACAGATCACCTCTGAACAGGCGGTATGCCACTGAGTAGAGCTGGAGTTTCTTTAACCGGGCAGCATATGGCATCTGTTTGAGCCCTTTGATCCTCATGGTGAGGTACTTTTGGGGTCTTTCCAGTTGCTGCAGGTGTCTGGTAAGGTACATCCCAAAAGGGGCATTGTACTCAGTTATGGGCCTGATGAGGGATGAGTAAAGAGTCGATGACCTCCCTGATCTAGATGTGAATCCCTTCATGATTAGGTGGGCTATATAAAATGTTTTTCTAACCACTTTAGCCACGTGGTTGTCAAATGAGAGATTGCTATCAATTTGGGTCCCCAGGTCCCTAATTACTTCTTCTGTACTTAATGGATTACCACCTATGCGGTAATTTGTGGGCACTTTGTTTTTGCCAAAGGGGATGACTATACACTTTTTGGCAATTAGCTTGAGGCCATGGCTCTGGCACCAGTTGTCTGTTTCTATGAGGCCCTTTTGGAGGATGCTTGTGTCGGCTGGATTGTCGATTATGGTGCCCAGTTTGCAGTCATCTGCAAACTTGGTCAGCCACAGTCCTTCCGTGTTGGGCTGTACCTCCGAGAAATATATACCGAACAAGAGTGGTCCCAGGACTGAGCCTTGTGGGACACCACTTGTAACTGGTTTGGAGTCTGACATGGCTCCAGCAATTCTAACCATGTGGGCTCTGTCCTTGAGCCAGTTTGCAATCCATCTAGTGACATAGGGTTTATATTTAAGCTGGTGAGCTTATCTATAATGCCCGAGTGGGGTATTGTATCGAAGCCTTTTGTGAGGTCCAGGTAGGCTGTGTGGACCACCTTCCCCTCGTTAATGGCCTTGGTGACTGTTTCAAAGAAATCAACCAGGTTTAAGAGGCAGGATCTGCCCTTAACAAAGCTGAACTGGGTAGGATCCAGTGTCTGTAGGTCCCCAATATCTTTATTTATGAGGTCCATGATGAACCCCTCACTCACACACATGGTGTCAAATGTATGGCCCAGGCTAGGTCTCAACACACCCTGTGCATATGATACCTGTACCACATCCCTGTAATCCATAACATTGATGCAGGGACAGGCTAATATGGTTCTGCTGCACACAGTGACTGTACTACAGTGTACCAATGTACTGCTGTGTAACATGGTGTCAGCAGTAATGTTTAATGCATACATGCCAGGTAGTGTAGCTGTCCAGCCATGATGCATTATAGCTGTTAGTAACACTGAATGATTGTGGTCTCCATAATGTTACCCATTTGTGTTGTAGGTGTCCATGTGTCAGCGGGAGGATGGTCTGCTGTCATATCCCACAAGGGGTATGGCACTGCGGTGACACCTTGGCTGTGCCATATCCTGGGTACAGGTGAACACATGTCACAGGTCTGTATAACAGTTACTGCCTGTGCCACATGGCCATAGGTCTGGGCGTGGTATATACAGGTGACTGCATGGTGGCTGCTGTTAGTAGCCCTTCTACAGTGGACAATGGTAGTTGTACTGGGTGGTACACACCACATATTTGTGTATAACACACATAGAGGCTTAGGTGTTGATGCACTACACAGAGAATACTATACACATAGATGTATGTACCTGTTCAAGGAACCCATTGTAGCCTATGCAATTCTACCAAGCCAGACTATGCAGAACAACACATTGTGGAATAAGCAGTCTGCTAGTTTAATGTCATTGACGAGGCTACCAGCAGGTTATATGTCCCCTTCCTCAATGTAGTGCAATCCTCAACATGGTAAACATATGTGTGCTGGTGTGGGTGGCACACCCCTACCCTTTGGAGGGTGAGAGCTGCTGTAGAACCACAGATAGTGTGATAGACACATACCTAATCTGTTAACAGGAACTGTACAGTATTACGGCCAGCTACACTGGGTGATACACTCAACAGTAACCGCAATGATGTTGGCTGTGTCCAGAACAGACACATTCAGCTATGTATACCAACCTCAGTATCGCTGAACACCTCTACAATAGGGAAGAGGCCATTTACACAGCTAATAGTAGTTGTGATGGAATGTATGTCCACAGGATGATACCTGTGACATGTTAGCATATGCCACGCAGTTCTCGGACAGATGACCCCCTGGGACATGTATATTCTGCAACCTGAAGTAGATCCCTCTGCATACATGCACACTCTTACTTAGCAACACTGGGACTAGACCCCCCACCTAAGTATGTAGTGCTACTGATGTGTGTGGCTTTAATTGCACACACCACTTAGCTTGTAGGATGAGGTGTGTTCCAAGTTACATGTTGCATGCAGAACATCCCCAGGCATGTACAGTATGGTAATGGGGGATGTAATGGTTGTATATGGACAATACATAGTGTGACATACCGCATATACACATTGACAAACATAGTCAGACACACATCCAAGAGACCTGGGCCTATCAGTGCTATCTACCTTGTCAGTGTGTCCAATGTGTTATAGGTAGGTTGTGCACAGCACATGCATAACTGGGCTGGATAGTGTTATCAGTTACCTGTATGGTTGATGGTGACAGTGGTCACCATACAGTGGTACATGGGACATGTACCAGGGGTACCATGGTGTAATGACAGTGTACCCAGCACCCGCACCCTATGATGGATATTGTACACACTGGAACGCACTGGAACCCATGATGACACTCTGACATACCCACCATCACACATTGACCAGGACTGCAATACAACCCCCTTGTCTATCCCAAGAGTGCTATTACAGGGATATGCATCTAATGCACATGCTGCAGGCATAGTAGGGTAATTCACTGTCATGCCTCTCCTATGGGCAGCAACATCACTATCCCTAATACTGTGTTGCAATGCGTATTGTAATAGGAGTATGTGGCCTCAATATGCTGTACCCTACATATATACACACATGCATGCATACACACACTTGCCAGAACTCAGTGGGTATCCCATGCCTATAAACCCATTTGTACAACAGTGTTGTGCTGATACTGCAAGGCCCAGGTAGCCCCTAGGGAGAGGAGCGTAACAAGGTACATGTAATGTCTGGTACAGCAGCAGCCACATCTAACTATGGCAGTGGGTAGTGTGGTGGTTGTGAAGGGCCTCAGGGTATTCCCATCTACAGGTCTACTAACACACAGACACTGATTTTCTCAGTAATCCATATGTACACATTTGTCAGTACAGGTGTTCATAGGTGTGTACCTGGCTATTGTCCATGAAGAGATGGGAAGTGTAGGGGATATGTGTACAGTGGTATCATGCCACCTGCCATGTGCCAGCAGGCCATCTATCTACAGACACCACTTTGGTGACCCTCAGGGTAAGAGTGACATGCATCAGCCAATCCTCTGGGTGCCTCCTGCAGAGGGCCGGTGAGGTGCTCCAGTTGACATGTATGCAACATGTATTACATAACATGGTTAGTGCCTGTCTTGGAGTCCTGTAACCAAGCATGTTCTGTTGACTATGGTAGTGTAGTTGAGGTATCTGTGGCATGTGGTGCGTACAGGGTGTTGAGTCCTATATGTGCCATTTATAACACAGCTGGGCAGACATGTCAATGTCAGTCAAGCCTAGATTGCCTTTACGTATCCAAGATGGATACCTGACATCTGCACATCTGTACAGGGACTGACAGACATCAGTTCGCCAACCGGCTATGCAGTAGGATGAATGTTTTGACAGACAGATGTCTGACACCAATAGGTATGCAATTACTACATGATGGCAGCTCTCATTGACATGTGCTATACAGGCAGTAGTCTATGGTTATTTTCCACTTCAGATCATTATCCAGTAGGAAATATATAATGTGACACAGCTCTCACACCAGGAACACGACAATTAGGACTCAGAGTTCATCTATGCATGCAGGGGTGTTTGTTTCCAGTACTACAATTAGCAATCTACTATTGCTTGGGAAAGCACTGTCAACAGTAGTAATGTAATGATACACTACATGTCAGTGTGACTGCATATAACCTGGAATACTACCCTTGTATGTAACACATTCACATGGATAAGAGTGTTGTACAAGCCATATATACTCAAGTGTCCCAGACAGGAGACTCACACCCCTTGCTACTGTAATGACAGCACATAGATGCATATTATGTACATGGCATTACTTACACTTATTACAGATGTCACCACCTTGCTATGTTATCAGACTGGGATGTGAGCACTGGTTACCATGGCTGAGCCATGCTTAGCAGGTGTCAGCATTGCTGCAATATGACAGCTAAGCACATTTGTGCACTGGTAATCGAAGCCTACATGGTGTAAGCGCATGTATGTTTAACTGTACTTTAGAACCACTTAGCTTTGCACAAACCCACGCAAACGTGCTTAAAGCTTCTCAAAACTGCCTTAACCACTCTGTATACAACAGCCCTTGTCCTGCTCAGCATCAAAGTAAACAGCCCTTGCAGGTCTTGAAACCAGGACCCTGTACACTACAGTCACAACAGCTGTGAAGACAGTTGTTGTTTTTCCAATATATCTGTCAGTACACATATTGAATAGTATTGAAACATTGCTGACTTCTACAATGGTGTAGTACTTGTTTGTGATATTACTGTTGCATCACATATGTTGTTATATCTAAATATACACATATCAGATACATACGGTGTGATACATCTGGGAAGGTATACACAACAGTAATGTTTACACATGACAAGGATATGGATATATACATATACATATGTAGATATATGTCTACATGTATATACACATATATATTCATATATATGTATTTATACACATCTGTATAGTGTGCCATATATATGGCCATATATGGATCTCTCTGTATATGCATATATATATATATATATATATATATATATATATATATATATATATATACACACACACACACACACACACACACACACACACACACATGTATGTATATCATATATGTATATTATATATCTATTTATGTAGATATATATGTAGATAGCTATACCTATATGTGCATATACATCTATAGGTCTGTATATGTGTAGACATATATTGATGTGTCTATGTATATGTGTATATATATATATATATATATATATATATATATATATATATATATATATATATATATATGTGTGTGTGTGTGTGTGTGTGCATAGATATATGGAGATATATATATATATATATTTATATCTATATACATATATATTTACCGTATGTCATGAACATGGAGTGGAGTCATACCTCAGCACTAATAGTCTCAACCCCTTAGTGCAAGGGGATGTCCTGTATGTATTGCAGGTATATACGTAGACTGTTGCTACTGTAACAGGGGGATGTCTTAACAGACATGTTTTGTGTGAGAGTTCACATTTGCTATTGACACATATGCCATCAGTTACTGACAGACATCCTAGGGTCATCAGAGTGCAGTACCACTGATATCACAGTAATGATCCTGTGGACTACAGCAAAGATATGACCAATATATGTGGATAGTCTGCCACACTCTGGTCAGTCCAGAGGTATACACAGATTCCCTTAGTGCGAGACATTTGGACCAAGCCTGACAATGTGGATGTTAACAGCCATGTACATGGGTATATCACGTAAATACTGGACTACATATGCCCACACTGTTTATGCATACACACACTCCTGTCTGTCCTGACACATAATAACTGGTGGTATAGAGGTCACATGGCCACATACTACCCGCTAGTTAGTGACATGCATCTGTACAGCATCCCACTGCTTTGTCAGAAATACACAACAGTTATGGTGGCCCGGCAGCAGTACATCTGGCAAATATCTGGACATAACATCACACTGGGTAATTACACTAAGCTGCTAGGCATGTAACAAAGCACTGTGCAAACTACAGGCAGACTGCAACAACACTGGCCTACATTTCTTATGGGGGGTACACATGTACCTGCAAATATAGCAGGCTCTATAGGCATTTCACTTTTTCACACCTGTATGAAAGTGCATATCCACAACCAATGTGAACCCAGCCACAGCCACATATGGTAAGCAAGCTTAATATTACACTTTATGGACTGTCTGATGAACACCATCCTCATATGTGTCACTCACACACTAACCCTACATATACTGGGCCATGACACAGTGTGATCCAATGCCTGTCTGTGATATGGGACATGTGTATGTTTGGGCCTACAAACATGTGAGCCGATAGGGTACCATACACTGGAGCAGCATGTAACATCAGATAGAACAGGACCAAGAACAATGACATCTACCACAGTTTGTACACATGTCAAGGTACGTATTCATAATACACATGCTGTTGACAGTCACTATAAGTACACAGACCTCATAACTGTACACACAACCACAGAATGCCCAGGTTATGTCCTCAAATATAACCCCTACTATACATAACATGTCTAGCAGTCTGATATCTCACTGGCTTGTTATCAGGTATGATGTCAATAAATAATGGTGTACAGAACATATGCACCTCTTACTGCATGACATATGTGCAAAGGTTGACAGACTTGTGGCTGGAGGCACAAACACTGGGCCAATATTGGCATGTTGCTGTGGTACCCTCATACATTTACTGTTGTAACAGGGTTTGTTGTGACATATGTCCTATGAGGGATATGAAGTCAGTAACTCTCATGGCTGTCACCATATACTGACTGCAATCCTCAGACTATGCTTCTGCAGTTCTAAGCTAAGTGATCTGTGAGTAACACAAGAAACATAAGACTCTAAACGCTGGCCAGTCTGCAGATAACCCTACAGATGATAGTTTTCTCAAACACATAACAGTGTCATGACAGGTATTAAATAATGTAGACCAGCCATATCCACACAAACCCTGTTAAACCAACATTATTCTAAATGCAGAAGAACAACACTTACATTCTGTAGTCATGTCTGGAACATCCCCCTCCTGTGTGTATGTTGTTCGATGTATGATCGACTACCAATTGTGATGCTGTTTGCCAAACACCGACATGAAGTCCTGCTCACAGTGAATGAAATGGGCCAACACCCACATGATGTTCCTAGTTATAGGAGTGTGTTTCCATGCAATTGGCTATGGGAATGTTACCACAGTTGTTCCACATGCAATTTGCTAGTGGGAGACTGCAATTCGTGCAGAGGCCATTAGTTGATCATGAGTATCACTTGCAAAAACCAAGCTGCTGCCTAAGCAAAGCAGGTGTACTTCTTCACATCCCCCAGAGAGGGAGTGAGAGAGATAGACAGAAACAAAGTAAGACAGAGAGGGGGTAGGAGAGTAAAACCTAAGCATGTTTGTGTCACAGACTTACCCCTGCCTGACTATGTATTGCTATCACATGTTTATGCAGTTATTGTATACAACACAGAGCTTACATGTTGGGGAAGCTGTCCAAAGGTATATTCGATGGTGAGTGACATCAGCAACAGTGATAAAGAAGGAATATGGTAGGTGTAGTACACGTACCTGTCCACATGAACAGGTGTCAAGTTCGACACAGCCACACTCTCCCAGTGACTCACACACATTATCACAGTTGGCAGGATCAGGATTAGACTTCCTAACTAGCTAGTTTGCCAAAATACAGTAATACGCAGGCATCACATGCACCACAGGGGTTATCAGGATGATATATGGGACAGGGTATGTCAAGGTGTCTGACATCAGAAGGCATGCTTCAGTAGGCCAATGGGAGGTGTTGTGAGTGTGAATGGCATCCAAATCATTATACTCCACGATCACACAGACACAGGTTTGCTAGTACTGACATGCATGGGTGCATTGCTTCACAGTTGTGTAGTGGTTGACTGTGCCAGAAGGATGTACAAGGCTAGGTAAAGGGTATACCTTGGCATCAGGCCACATGACAATGGTCTGCAGTGTGGCTCAGGGGTGTAGTGTCTGGATTTGCCCACACAGGTGGGTATTGTATTCACCATCCAGTCATCTGGGTTAGTGTTGTGGGTGGCCAGTGCTGTGCAATGCTTGCCATGTATGTGTTCTATATTCCATGACATGGTACGGTGTCTGGGATGTGCACACATCCGACATGCATATTCTGTGACATGTGGAAGTGTACCTGGGGTGTCTGGGGCATGTTGTGTAGATAGATTGTTATCATCAGATGTGCCATCCCTGACCTCATGTGGTGAGAACTGGCAATGGAGACCAGGTTGACCCTGCGCCTACATTGATAGCATGATACAGGTATTCCCTGGTGTCAGTGGCCTCTGTTCATACAGGGCATGTGGATAAGGCATGGTATATCCTTTGTGGGTTACATTTGCTGGGTCTACAGCTGTTGCAGGCGTGCAGTGGGGAACATAGTGAAGGAGCACTGCATGCAATGATTTGCCTATTGTAGGGTTGGGACAGGGTGCCATGTCTTCTGTAGTCCACTGCAATCACACCATGGTTACTATCTGTGGGCAATATGCAGAGAACTACCAACATAGTGGTTGTTGCCTAGCCGAGTGTGTTTGTGTATGAGACATGGGTGGAGAGTGTTCTCTGGGTAATACAAGGATTGCCTATATTGTTCACCAAGCCATGATGTCACATGTAGGGGTATGGATTGTCTTCCCCAGACTTTCTGATGTTTGACATCTGTTATCCTTGTAAGGTGGACATTGTGACATATAATAGGCCCACCATATAAGAAATTTGCAAAACCTGCTCCACAATGAGTCCTGTTGTTACACACTCACAGCTACCTCCACACAACATACGTATGACAAACACACACACACACACACACACGCACACACACACACACACACACACACACACACACACACACACACACACACACACACACACACACACACACACACACCGATACCAAGTCTCACAGTTGCCATGTCTGGGATTAGATCTCCCGTATAACTAGTACATCACACGACAGCATTACAGAGTTATAGCATGTGCCACAAAGATTACTGGCCTAATCCTTCCCTAAAGGTGTATTTCAAAGTGAATGACATCAGCTGGCTTGCCAAAGTAGGGCAATGGAAGTTGTAATGACTGTGAATGGCCTCAAAAGCATTGCTCCCTACACAGATAAACACACACACACACACACACACACACACACACACACACACACACACACACACACACACACACACACAAAGTTCTACAGTTGGCATGTCTGGGATTAGAACTCCTACCTAACTAGTACATCACACTACAGTATTATGCAATTATAGGACAAGCCATGGAGATTAGTGGGGTACTATTTCCCCAAAAGTGTATTTCAAAGTGAATGACATCAGCAGCCCTGCCAAAGTAGGGCATTTGAAATTGTAGTGAGTGTGAATGGCCTCAAAAGCATTGATCCCTACACACACACACACACACACACACACACACACACACACACACACACACACACACACACACACACACACTTGCTATGATCCAGTGGTGTGGATGCTGACAGGGTGCTGCTTACAGCTAGGGACACACCTGCATGGGACACCTGTTCTGCGTGCTGCATTCTTTGGCTATTGCCATACAGAGGTGGGGGTAATATTGTACTCATTCTTAACATCAGGGATAAGACCAGAGAGGTACCTGTGGGTGATGGTGGGGTGAGCTGGGTTCATGTGTGCTATGGACACTACTTGCATCTGACTCACAGATATGCATGGGGCATTCCACTTATGCTGCTTGTGCAGGGACAGCAGCTGTTTCTCAATACTTTATACCTGTGACCTTTGTGGTCTGATAGTGTTTGGCCAGACAACATCTGTATTCCCTACTACAAGCCCAACTAATGTGCTGCTAACCTGTATGTACAGTTCCAAAGGTGTGTCCATTTGACAGTTACATATTATACACTGTCTGTCTGGGGTACTTCCCCCTGTGTACTGCTTGTATGTCTGGGCCTACATTCATGCCATGTCCATCTTTCAGATGGTGACACATATTACTTCCAAACATTTACTATGGCTTACTGCTGGAATGTATTTTGCTGGGAAGCATTGTTTTTGACCCTGCCATCGCCAGTACTGGCCAATGGCCACCAGGACAAACCTCACTATGCCTACATACTGACCACTCTCACACAATATGCAACACACACCAACCTAACAAACGCAGCCCTGAATATTGTACACATGCTACAATCTATCCTGCTATCTTGGCCAGCTCAGGTAATCTGTGCTCCACTGTTATTATACCTACACATACATGTTACTACATTTCTACATAGGATTGAGGGGGCACCCCTGACACCTGTACATGTTTGCTATGACTATACTGGTATTTCAGGTACTCCATTTCATTCTGTATTCTGACCTATCATGCTGACTAGATGCATATCAGTGTACTACAGGTCTTAGGTTTGATTGACCTACATTTCAGTTTCAGACTTCTTACCCTTCAGAACTACCATCTCACTGTCTGATCTGTTGCAATCTATGTATGTAGGTCTTGGAGGGGGGATGTCCTCCATAGTCATCAATCAGATGCCTTAGCACAGCCTTTGTTTGTGTTTGTCTACACTTGTTCTGCTGGCTGAGACTGTTGTTGGGTATGTGAGCCTCCCTGACTGGCATGTGTGTGTCCTATGGGCACACATGTGGCCCACCACATTTCCTACAGTGAGTTTTATCACATTGTCTAGTACTGGCTACTATGGTGAGGTGACACCAGTATTTGTTACAGATCTCATGCTGCCACAGTAGGTGTCTACTATCTGCTGGCATCCCATTCAGCCACCCGATTCCCTTGCATGCTCACATTCATACCATAGATACAAGTAACAAAACATACTACTCCATTCGGCAATTGATAGGGAGAGTGACTTACCTTGTAGCTGTGCCAGTACTGAGGATGGTGCTGGAGGGCTGGCTATGTCGGAAGCACATAGCACACACCCTATACATGGTTAAGCACAGATAATGTCATGTTTGGCATCTCTTTTACTGTATGTGTGAGTCAGAGAGAAGTGTCATTCCCTGGGTTCCTACCATGTCAGTGTATGTGCTATGCGTTGCCACTTTGCCACAGCCCGGGCATACTGGGCATGCCTCCTTCTGCCTACTGGGCCAGGCTCAGGTTGTTCCCCCTCTGAGTCACTCTGTGCTTGTGCAGGCCTTGGCAATAGTGGGGGGGGGGCTGTGTAGCCCTGCCCCGTGCTGTTCCTGTTGCAGCTGTTTCCGCAGGATCATATTGTGTAGCATGGCACATATGATGACAATTTGGGTACATGTATCTGGTGAGTAGGTATGAGACATGGGTGGAGAGTGTTCTCTGGGTAATACAAGGATTGCCTATATTGTTCACCAAGCCATGATGTCACATGTAGGGGTATGGATTGTCTTCCCCAGCCTTTCTGATGTTTGACATCTGTTATCCTTGTAAGGTGGACATTGTGACATATAATAGGCCCACCATATAAGAAATTTGCAAAACCTGCTCCACAATAAGTCCTGTTGTTACACACTCACAGCTACCTCCACACAACATACGTATCACACACACACACACACACACACACACACACACACACGCACGCACGCACGCACACACACACACACACACACACACACACACACACACACACACACACACACACACACACACACACACACACACACACACCGATACCAAGTCTCACAGTTGCCATGTCTGGGATTAGATCTCCCGTATAACTAGTACATCACACGACAGCATTACAGAGTTATAGCATGTGCCACAAAGATTACTGGCCTAATCCTTCCCCAAAGGTGTATTTCAAAGTGAATGACATCAGCTGGCTTGCCAACGTAGGGCAATGGAAGTTGTAATGACTGTGAATGGCCTCAAAAGCATTGCTCCCTACACAGATAAACACACACACACACACGCACAAAGTTCTACAGTTGTCATGTCTGGGATTAGAACTCCTACCTAACTAGTACATCACACTACAGTATTATGCAATTATAGGACAAGCCACGGAGATTAGTGGGGTACTATTTCCCCAAAAGTGTATTTCAAAGTGAATGACATCAGCAGCCCTGCCAAAGTAGGGCATTTGAAATTGTAGTGAGTGTGAATGGCCTCAAAAGCATTGATCCCTACACACACACACACACACACACACACACACACACACACACACACACACACACACACACACACACACACACACACACACACACTTGCTATGATCCAGTGGTGTGGATGCTGACAGGGTGCTGCTTACAGCTAGGGACACACCTGCATGGGACACCTGTTCTGCGTGCTGCATTCTTTGGCTATTGCCATACAGAGGTGGGGGTCATATTGTACTCATTCCTAACATCAGGGATAAGACCAGAGAGGTACCTGTGGGTGATGGTGGGGTGAGCTGGGTTCATGTGTGCTATGGACACTACTTGCATCTGACTCACAGATATGCATGGGGCATTCCACTTATGCTGGCTTGTGCAGGGACAGCAGCTGTTTCTCAATACTTTATACCTGTGACCTTTGTGGTCTGATAGTGTTTGGCCAGACAACATCAGTATTCCCTACTACAAGCCCAACTAATGTGCTGCTAACCTGTATGTACAGTTCCAAAGGTGTGTCCATTTGACAGTTACATATTATACACTGTCTGTCTGGGGTACTTCCCCCTGTGTACTGCTTGTATGTCTGGGCCTACATTCATGCCATGTCCATCTTTCAGATGGTGACACATATTACTTCCAAACATTTACTATGGCTTACTGCTGGAATGTATTTTGCTGGGAAGCATTGTTTTTGACCCTGCCATTGCCAGTACTGGCCAATGGCCACTAGGACAAACCTCACTATGCCTACATACTGACCACTCTCACACAATATGCAACACACACCAACCTAACAAACGCAGCCCTGAATATTGTACACATGCTACAATCTATCCTGCTATCTTGGCCAGCTCAGGTAATCTGTGCTCCACTGTTATTATACCTACACATACATGTTACTACATTTCTACATAGGATTGAGGGGGCACCCCTGACACCTGTACATGTTTGCTATGACTATACTGGTATTTCAGGTACTCCATTTCATTCTGTATTCTGACCTATCATGCTGACTAGATGCATATCAGTGTACTACAGGTCTTAGGTTTGATTGACCTACATTTCAGTTTCAGACTTCTTACCCTTCAGAACTACCATCTCACTGTCTGATCTGTTGCAATCTATGTATGTAGGTCTGGAGGGGGGATGTCCTCCATAGTCATCAATCAGATGCCTTAGCACAGCCTTTGTTTGTGTTTGTCTACACTTGTTCTGCTGGCTGAGACTGTTGTTGGGTATGTGAGCCTCCCTGACTGGCATGTGTGTGTCCTATGGGCACACATGTGGCCCACCACATTTCCTACAGTGAGTTTTATTACATTGTCTAGTACTGGCTACTATGGTGAGGTGACACCAGTATTTGTTACAGATCTCATGCTGCCACAGTAGGTGTCTACTATCTGCTGGCATCCCATTCAGCCACCTGATTCCCTTGCATGCTCACATCCATACCATAGATACAAGTAACAAAACATACTACTCCATTCGGCAATTGATAGGGAGAGTGACTTACCTTGTAGCTGTGCCAGTACTGAGGATGGTGCTGGAGGGCTGGCTATGTCGGAAGCACATAGCACACACCCTATACATGGTTAAGCACAGATAATGTCATGTTTGGCATCTCTTTTACTGTATGTGTGAGTCAGAGAGAAGTGTCATTCCCTGGGTTCCTACCATGTCAGTGTATGTGCTATGCGTTGCCACTTTGCCACAGCCCAGGCATACTGGGCATGCCTCCTTCTGTCTACTGGGCCAGGCTCAGGTTGTTCCCCCTCTGAGTCACTCTGTGCTTATGCAGGCCTTGGCAATAGTGGGGGGGGCTGTGTAGCCCTGCCCCGTGCTGTTCCTGTTGCAGCTGTTTCCGCAGGATCATATTGTGTAGCATGGCACATATGATGACAATTTGGGTACATGTATCTGGTGAGTACTGCAAGGCTCCACCGGATGTGTCCAGGCACTGGAACCATGACCTGAGCATCCAAAACACATGCTCTATTATGATTTTGGTCTGTGCGTGTGCCTCATTATGGAATTCTTGTTCGGGTGTGTGTGCATTTATGATGGGTGTCATCAGCCATGGCTCCACTGCATAACCAGCATCCCCCACTAGGTGGCTGTAAGGGATGTCCCCATTGGCAAATCTCTGGTACAGCTGCATCATATGCCAGATGTGGGAGTCGTGATAGCTTCCAGGGGAGCCAGCACACACATTCATTATTAAGCCCTGGGCATCGCACATGACCTGGTAGTTGATGGAGGGGTAGCCCTTGCTGTTGATGTAGACCCTACCCTGCTCACCGGGTGGTGATTTGATGCATATGTACGTGCAGTCTATAGCACCCACTACCTCAGGGTATTCTGCTATTTGGTGGAAGAGACGCATATTGCTGGTCAACGCCTCACGGCTGTTGTGGAAATATACGTGCTCACTGGCATGTGCTGAAATGGCATCCAGGAACTGATGGAGTACCCTGGATGCTGATGCCTGTGAGATCCCCATGATATCCCCAGTTGGCCTTTGGAAGGTACCTGTGGCTAGTATTCTAAGGCCTACACATACCTTGGTATCCACTGGGATGGTTTCCCCTCTGTTGGTTCTGTGTGTGAGGTGTGGCCGGCACAGCTCAATAATTTGCTATTGGAGGTCCCTGTCCACCCTATAGCACTCCACTATCTCTAGCTCATGTAACCCCTGGTAGGTTACCCTGGGTCTGTACACTCTTCTCCTCACTGTGGGTTGGTCATCAGCATTCTCATCCTCACACCCTCAGCCTCTTCCACATGTTGATTTATGATAGTTGCTGCAGCCCCTATCATTTTGTTGCTTTTGTTTGGTAAAATATTCCCGCTTGTATACACCAGTGGTATAGAGTTAGTGGGAAAAAACAGAGTGAAAGATGTTTGCATAGTTTATAGTGATGTGCTGGGCTGGGCTGCTGCCTGTGTAATTGACTGATTCTGATACATTTCACCTGCCAGCTATACTAGCTCTCCTTGATTACCTTCCTAGTGCTGTTTTCCCTTCCCATTACCTTCCTGTTTAAGCCCAGAGGTACGCCGTGCAAACACAGTGCTCAGATGTGCACGGAGCTGCTATTTCCTGGTTTACTTTTTTCCCTTTAAAACACGGCACGCGGTGCGCAGACCCGCTTAGGCAATGTAAAATGTGCTTGCCAGCTTCAGACACACCTCCTTGCTTAGCTCTGCTAAGCTAAGGGCAAACCCGAGCCACAGAGCTCCAATAAGCTTACAGTATGCCTGACACACCCCTCTATGATTTCAGCTAGCTCTTAGGCTTGCACCATGGTTTTCATGCACCAACATGGTTGGGTGCAGGCTAGCCATGAGGGGGGATCTGAGATTCAGTATCATTCCCCTCATTTGTATAGGATTGCCTGCTAATGCCTAGTTACAAGTCTGACACTGAGCCTTCCCCCTTGGCAACCATTATTCACTGGCCATGCTGTCTTCTGCCTGCCATTGAGTATAATGGCAAAATTGTGATTTTGGATAGAATGCTTATTTCTAGTTTTTTTTTTTTTTTTTTGGCCTGATCCCGTTTGTGCCCCGCTGCCCTACGCTTAAACAGCCGAAATCTGCTAAAAAAAATAAACGTTATTTTTTTAATTTTGCAACTGTTTTCCATGCCAGTGGCCATATATTTGGCCATTAGCATGCTTTCCACATTATATACACCCTTTATTTTGAGTGTCATGGCTCCGTTTTGTAGTTTTCAGAAATGTACTTGGTTACTAACCAATTACATTTCTGCAAACTACACTAGTCCTACATGGCCAGCTGCCAGCTTCCTGGATCACCAGTTCACCTCATCTGCATAATTTTCACCTGCAGATGAGGTAGTTTGCATATAGGGGCTGTGTCTGTGCAGGAATAGTGCAGAAGTGCTCCTGCACGTCCCAGGAGCTTATTCCTGGATCGCACGGTGGCCATATTGCCTCCAGCAGCTCCTGCACTATTCCTGCATGCCATGCAGAGCTTGCTGAATCCTGGGAAAGTCTTTCCAGCAAACATTGCTCCACCTTTATAAAAAAGTCATGTCTGTATGCAAATATGAAAATTATTTTATCTATGCAAAAATGCAACTACAAATAATTAACTATGCATCTGTAGCATTCATACAAATATGCTTGTATATGGACCCTATGTGGTCCACTTATATGTTTATTTTGCATATTCTTTTCATGTTACTAGGCTAATAAAAATATTTTATGTATTATCTGCTTACATTTCATGAATATAGTTTGTACCATTATTGTAAAAAATATTTTTGTTTAGTTCTCTGTATTTGGAGCTTTTCTGGCCAGCCCTCCACTGAAAATGGGTTTCCAACCCAGTCGGACTTTCCCAGTAATAAAATGTCAAATAAAAAAAATGAATAAATAAATAAATAACATGTTTTTGGATATTCTCTCAGTAAAGTTTCCATTTTTCTTCATGAATATTCCGGGTGTCTAGTTTTGTCTTTTTAGTTTCATTTTTAATAGCTTGTTAGTTACTAATGAGAGAAACAATTGTTTGTAAATATAAAGTTTAACATTTTCATCTACAAATTACCATGACATCTTTAGCATTGAAAAAAGTCAAGCACTCTGAGTTAAATAGTACTTATATCATCGCGATTAAATATGATACAAAGATACAAACATGCAACTTCAAAAAACATGTCTTAAAATAAATAAAAAAGTGCTTAAATCTGCTTATTTTAATGGTATCTGCCTCTAACTTCATGCAAAACTGTAACTATAAATTTTTAAAACGATTACTTTTAATGGAATGTTTGAATTCAGCATTGTTTTTGTACTTGACCCTAATGGCATCCACATATTCAAAAATCCTTTGACTGAGTTTCATAATAGCCTACAGGGTCTATATTACCTTATTGAAAAGCCTAGTTAAAGAATGCCTGTTCTCCGACCAATAAACAGCAAACTTTCACGTCTTTGAATAGCCACTTCATCAAATTTTTTCCTAGGGGAAAATAATTGCTTAGCCATCATCAGGAATTTGCCCTTTTCCCCACTGTAATATGATCCCGGAGTTGGTATATTTAGTTGTGTGTGTGAGGGCTATGCCCCCCACTTTGAAGGGTTTGAAATATTGTCTCATTTTTGGTTGGCCAAGCAATTTTTTTTTCTCGAGGAAAACATTAGCTGAAGTGGCCGTTCAAAGACGTGATAGTTCGCTGTTTATTGGTTAGTGAACAGACATTTGCTGACTAGGTTTTTTGATAAAGTAATATAGCCCCTAGCCTACACACACTGACACATGCATGCACACACAATCACAAACACAAACTCTCACTGGGAACAGATAGCAATCTACATGACAACTGAACTGTTAACAATTGTAAAACTTTGGTATTCCAAATAATTTCTTCATGAAAGCTAAACAAATCATAGCTTCTTCATACAAACCTATAACTTATGATGGTATTTGCTAAAAGAGTAATGAAGAGCCGCAAGAGAAGAATACCTGGCTGAAATGATAAACTAATAATTCATGTTGATATGAACTTGGAAATGGAGTGTCTATGCTAGATTGCGAGAACAAACAGGTACACACAAGAAAAATGATCAGAAAGTGAAATGGTAAAAAAGGATATTAAGAAAGAGTTCATGAAATTTCTGGAGTTAAATATCATGGTTCAGATGGCTTCCATTACTAATGGAGTTTGAGAGTGGTCTTTGAGACTGGAGTGGTCTTAATGGTGAACATACAGAACTGTTGACAGAGAAGCACTGCTAAGTGTACTTCTTCTGTTACCATACTTAATGAATTTTGTTTATATACGTTTTATTAGGTAACCAAGTAAGTGAGTTGAACTGTGAACACTTTAGTTTGGACCAGGACATTTGTTAAGCAATTCGAAAAAATTAAAATATGCACAGTAAATGCATTTACAGTAAATTACTGGAACAACTTGTTACAAAAAGAAAACAGAATGTTATCCTTCGAGAATTACAAGGAACAAAATAAGTTGTAGAGAAATGTATGCATTTAAAGATTAAGCAGTTGAACTAGTGTGCCAAAGTGTTCAGAATTTTAGCATCATGCCTGAGTTAAAAATCATTAGGAAGGTCATTCCATGGGTCTGCAATCTTTCTGTAAAAAACAAAAAAACAAAAAACACTTAAACTCTGAGCCATCCCTCCACTGTCTTCAGATTGAGCAGCACTGTTTCTGTTTACTTACTTTCATGAAAGATACTATCATCTTGGGCTTATTAACTTCTCATTTTTTTCAGAGGTGTACAAAAATCCTTTCTTTTTTTACACATCATTTCTTGTGAAGCCTGCATACCTCACTGCTTAATGTTATTATAATTGAATTGGATTCTGCAGATAACTGGAGATTGAACAAGTGAATGAATGAAACTATATTTTGTCAGTTCACATTAACAGTTGATTAAAAGACAAAACCTTTAGTCACAACCCGTAAGAAGAAAGACATTTGCTAAATGACTGTAGCGTTATTTGCTGTTATTAATGATGCTACTTTGGTTCACCAGTTAGTCAAAAAAAATGCTATTGTTCTCGTCTTTTCTGTATGGGACAATCACCCTTATCCCTTTATTTTGGTGTATAGGTTAAGGTTGCAAGCTTTAGTTCCTGTGGTACAAGGTTTGATTCCCTCAGCCCTCATTTGCCTCTTGTATAATCTTGAACAAGACACTTAACCAGACATTGCTCCTTAGTGGCCCCTGATAATGGACTGCGTGTCCAGTGGGCCTAGCTGGTTAACAAATAAGAATAGTACTGTTATTATTAAAGGAAGCAAGACTGTGCCAATCTGTTCTAAGATGAATGACCAAAAAGGCAGGGCATACCTTCTACAACTGCATATACAGTAGCAACCAAAATCTACATTTTCCTTCAGCCCATGCATATTCTTGTGTTGTTGTTGTGTCTTTCGGCTTTTCCCGGTTAGGGGTCGCCACAGCGGAACTCCGGTCCGCTAATGATTGGCAGTAGATTTTTACGTGCCGAGTTGCCAGCTCTGATGCACAACCTTCAACGAAGGTACACCC
The DNA here is from genome assembly GCF_019279795.1 of Protopterus annectens. Classification (NCBI taxonomy): domain Eukaryota; kingdom Metazoa; phylum Chordata; order Ceratodontiformes; family Protopteridae; genus Protopterus; species Protopterus annectens. Next base: position 470,865,419 of record NC_056737.1, on the reverse strand, counting down.
ATTCACACATGTCTCCACACAGAAGACGCGTTAGCTGAGTATCGAACAGGGCAACGTCTTACTGTGAGGCGACAACGCTACCGCAGCACCACCACCACAGTTGTGTATGTAGGTCAATTAATAAAACATACATGGTGTTAATAATTTCAGAGGAACTGCTTCTGTAAAACAAGGGCCAGTGTAAATTGTAAGAGTCCGAATACATTCAAAATGCCTGATGAGTAGTAACTCCTTATTAACATGCTAGTAGAAAAAGATTATCATTCCTCAGTGGCAATTTCAGTAAAAAACAGAGCAGCTGACAATGATACAAACATATATTCAAGTAAGATTTCCCTCTTTTTATGATATTAATATGGTACATGGTCTAGTATACATATTTTGCAAAGTGTATCAAAGCAGCTTTCTGACTTTCTTAACTTTCTTTGCAGTAATATGTAGTTCTTAAGCCATGTAGCACTTTTCCCATGACGCATACTCTCTAAAGTTTCAGCTAATTATCAAAGTGGCATAGCCGTCATTTTACTATTGCTTTTTCATTTCTAATATGTATCCGCTGGGGAAAAAATCATCTTGTGCTGCTCCTTACTGTTGCATTTTGTTCAAATTTCATTGCTTTTAATTTAATTTTAGAGACAAATTTGTATAAACCTGTGCTGCTTCTGAATGCTGTTTCATGTAATTTACTGGCTAAATGGGCTACACCTCAAACAGCTCTCCTCTAATTATTAAATAGCATATCAGCAATTAGTTGGCAATTAATACCTCTGATGTTGTCTGTAAACATATACTGTAATCCAGAGATGCTGTTCATGAGTTCTGCTTATGACTGCTCCTGTACAAGTAAATATGGGAATTTTAGATAGTGCACTAAATAATTTGTCTGGAATAAAGCACTTACTGCCTTTTAAAAGTGCACGTGAGTTGGCATAGAGACACATGATTCATTTATCCTACAGTTACAGGCAGCTGTGAAGTGGTAATATACCTCAAGAAGCTTTACTAGCAGTAATGGGCTTGACAGGTTCAGAAATTAATATTATTATATTTACTAATTTATAGTCTCAGTAATGACTGGAATGTGGTCTTTCCTCTTTGCAAGCATGTCTCTTTGACTCTACTTTTATCCTTCTATAACAACAGCCCCTGGAAACCTTTTTGTTCCCCTCTGTCACCCCCACCCTTATTATGGCACCACAATATTGATGCCAAAAAAATATGCCATTTCTTTATTATTACACTAACTCTACTTGTGGATTTACCTTCTCTTTATGCCATTTATTCTTAATGTTTAATCTGATGTAAAATGCACCTAATTAATAAATGACCCTCGGTACACAGTCTACAGATTGTAATGAAATTCAGCCATTTAACATAACCTATTCCAGATATATTTTCAGATCCTTATTGTGTATCATCATACATTAACTTTAGAACAGCTAGAGCCTTAATAACATTTCCTTAAAAATGATGACCTTATCTAGAACCCTAAGGAACCAAAGCATTGCTCTCCTTACTGCACCTCAGTTTCCCTTAATGTACACTCAGGAGAAACCACTCTTTTAGTTGTCATGCCCTAAATATTACACTGCATTGCCCTGTCCAACTTAGTGTTGGTGCCATATTTTTTATACTTGATATATTTCTGCTCATGTTCCAATCTACCAGGACAGTGGCTAGCTCTCTGTCTGCAGTTATTTAAGCTATGCGGTCACTACTGACTATTGTTATATAATTTTTGCAGCATGCACTTAATACATTTTTAACAGATGCAACCAGAAGAAGAGAGCATCCAAAATCACAGAAGATTTCCAACTTTATGCATGTTCACCCTAGTGTTGGTGGTGGAAATCATTAGTTCAGCTTTACGCATGTTCACCCTAGTGTTGCTGGTGAAAATCATTGGTCCAACTTTCGCATGTTCACCCTAGTGTTGTTGGTGGAAATCATTGGCCCAACTTTACGTATGTTCACCCTAGTGTTGCTGGTGGAAATCATTGGTCCAACTTTACACATGTTCACCCTAGTGTTGTTGGTGGAAATCATTGGTCCAACTTTTGCATGTTCACCCTAGTGTTGTTGGTGGAAATCATTGGTCCAACTTTCATATGCTCACCCTAGTGTTGTTGGTGGAAATCAGTGGTCCAGGTTTATGCATATTCAACCTAGTGTTGGCGGAAATCACTGGTCCAACTTTATGCATGTTCACCCTAGTGTTGTTGATGGAAATCATTAGTCCAACTTTACACATGTTCACCCTAGTGTTATTAGTGGAAATCATTGGTCCAACTTTACACATGTTCACCCTAGTGTTGTTGGTGGAAATCACTGGTCCAACTTTACACATGTTCACCCTAGTGTTGTTGGTGGAAATCATTGGTCTAACTTTCACATGCTCACCCTAGTGTTGTTGGTGGTAATCACTGGTCCAACTTTACACATGTTCACCCTAGTGTTGTTGGTGGAAATCATTGGTCCAACTTTACATGTTCACCCTAGTGTTGTCAGTAGAAAGCACTGGTCCAACTTTACGCATGTTCACCCTAGTGCTGTTGGTGGAAATCATTGGTCCAACATTCACATGCTCACCCTAGGGTTGTTGGTGGAAATCACTGGTCCAACATTACACATGTTCACCCTAGTGTTGTTGGTGGAAATCATTGGTCCAACTTTTGCATTCACACTCTAGTGTTGTTGGTGGAAATCACTGGTTCAACTTTCGCATGCTCACCCTAATTTTGTTGGTGGAAATCACTGGTCCAACTTTACGCATGTTCAGACTTGTGTTGTTGGTAGAAATCCTTGGTCCTACTTTACACATGTTCACCCTAGTGTTGTTGGTGGAAATCATTGGTCCAACTTTCACATGCTTACCCTAGTGTTGTTGCTGGAAATCATTGGTCCAACTTTACGCATGTTCACCCTGGTGTTGTTGCTGGAAATCGTTGTCCCAACTTTACACATGTTCACCCTAGTGTTGTGGGTGGAAATTATTGGTCCGACTTTCACATGCTCATCCTAGTGTTGTTGGTGGAAATCATTGGTCCAGATTTCACATGCTCACCCTAATGTTGTTGGTGGAAATCATTGGTCCAACTTTCGGATGCTCACACTAGTGTTGGTGGAAATCACTGGTCTAACTTTATACATATTCACCCTAGTGTTTTTGGTGGAAATCACTGGTCCAACCTTATGCATGTTCACCCTAGTGTTGTTGGTGGAAATCATTTGTCCAACTTTACGTATGTTCACCCTAGTGTTGTTGATGGAAATCACTGGTCCAACTTTCGCATGCTCACCCTAGTGTTGTTGGCGGAAATCACTGGTCCAACTTTATGCATGTTCACTCTAGTGTTTTTGGTGGAAATCATTGGTCCAAATTTCACATGCTCACCCTAGTGTTGGTGGAAATCATTGGTCCAACGTTCTGATGCTCACCCTAGTGTTGCTGGTGGAAATCACTGGTCTAACTGTATGCATATTTACCCTAGTGTTTTTGGTGGAAATCACTGGTCCAACATTTGCATGGTCAAGCTAGTGTTGTTGGTGGAAATCACTGGTCCAACTTTACGGATGTTCACCCTAGTGTTGGTGGAAATCATTGGTTCAACTTTTGCATGCTCACCCTAGTGTTGTTGATGGAAATCATTGGTCCAAATTTCACATGCTCACCCTACTGTTGTTGGTTGAAATCATTGGTCCAACTTTCGCATGCTTACCCTAGTGTTTTTGGTGGAAATCACTGGTCTAACATTACGCATGCTCACCCTAGTGTTGTTGATGGAAATCATTGGGCCAACTTTTGCATGCTCACCCTAGTGTTTTTGGTGGAAATCACTGGTCCAAATTTATGTATATTCACACTAGTGTTGTTGGTGAAAATCACTGGACTGCACCTGTTGCACCTGTCTCTGTAGCTTGCTAGCACTGACACAGCTTCTTACTTACTGCACAGTTCTTAAATCACTGCCATTGAAGTATTACAAGAAGCCATTTTATCCAAAGCTATATTTTACAGATATGTGAAGATCCCAGTTTATTTATTAATATATTTTGAAGCATCTGGATCTCCTTTATTTTATCCTGTACTCCTGTTTACCAAATACACATCTGTTGTCTTGCACAAGGCCTATTACATTGCACTAGGTATTTTGGTGCCATTCCTTATTACTTTGGATTCAGGAGGTTTCTCATATTAGCAATAAGAAACCATGCATGCCTAAACTAATTAACAATATCTATACATGATGACACAATAAACCAATTTATGGAGCACATTCATGCATGATGCATAAACATACTCACTACCATAATATGTTAAATACCTACAGTAATTTAAGTCATTTGAATGCAAAGTGTCACTGCTAAAGACACCAAAATCATATTAAAATATGTTATTATCCATATTTTAACCACATATAAATTAAAACAGCAATAATACTAATAAGAATGTATAATAAATCACAATTTAGCTGCCCTAATTTTTAAAGCACTAGAAATAGAAATTATTTTAACTAATTAATATCTCTGTTGTGTGGAATGTCACACCTCTAGTAGCCTACACATATCTTGCATTCCAGAGCATTTTCTGAAAAATAGACTTAAAAACCACAAGATAAAAGTAAATATTTTGTGAACAAAAACTATTAAAACTATACAAATGGCAATGTTATCAGTAAGAAGTATTCTTTACAGTGCTAAAAGTCAGTGCATTCAGTCTTCTACATAAATACTGTAATATATTATAATGCACACAACACCCAAATTATATTTTTCTAAACTTTCACAATCAGATTTTCTTATCTTGAAAACATATCTCTCAACCTCTTAGATCAAGAAATCTGTACAAGGCCATTAATAATGGGGGGAGGAGAAAGCCCCAAAAATAGGGCCAGTTTTTAAAAATTGCTCTTACAAACTTCAAAAAATTGCAATAGCATGAATTTTCTGAAATGCATGAAGTCTGAAACTCAAATAGCAATGTCTTTCAGCTTTTCCTGGTTAGAGATCGCTACAGCGGATCATGAATCTGCAGATTGATTGGCAGTGCTGCTTTTGTGGTGTCAAGTTTCCAGCCCGGCGCTCAACCTTCACAGAAGACACACACACATTCACACATGCACCTACCTGCATGTCTTTTAAAACTCACTTGACCACAATGAGAACATGCAGACTCTGCACAGAAAGTGCTCCAGCCAAGAATCAAACTGGAGAGCCTCTTGCTGTGAGGTGACAACACTAACCACTGTACCACCATGGCCTGAAGTCTGAAACTGAAATGTCTGTCATTATTTTCTGAATTTAACCCTCAAGGATTTGCCAAATGATTTAGCAGAAAATCAAAATTTTATGAGAAATGGACTGAAAATATGAGACAGAACATCTGGACATTCTGCGAAAATCTGTACACTTGAGAGGTATGCTTGAAAACTATACAACTTAGACAGAATTTGTTAGAACATTTTTGTTAGCTAGACGTAAGCTTTCACATGACAACAAGACATTCCTCTATAAGTGCAGTTTCTGAGATATTTACAGACATATGAAAACATGTTTAATTGCATAATTAGCAGTGTAAATAAATACTGGATGTCTCTCAAGATGTGCAACTTACAGTGCAAATATCAAAAACAGTTTTCTTTGACAACATCTAAGGTTTCACCTAATGTCATACAACAGTTTGTAAGTCACTTGTTTTTTGAAGTATTAAGTACATGTGGAAATATTGCTTATTTTCATAATAATTAATAAACAACTTACAATAGTTCCTGTATAATGTGATATAAACCAGCATTTTCAGTTAATTGCCATGTCTCCCACATTGGTGTTTCACATCATACACCTCAATGAAATTCAGGTCTCTCAGTTATGCAAATATTAACATAAATATAAAAATATGAATAATAAAATGGTAAACAAAGATTCATTTCTCCACTGCAGGACATCCTAGACTAACAATATTGGTGTAATTTTGTTAATAAGTCCTTACCATTTATACTACTGCCTATTAGCTGGTAAGTCACTAACTTAAAGAAGCCAGACCCAAAAAAGTAAGGAGGTGTGAGATGGAAGTATGCAAAAAAGGCATTATAGGCTTGAATGAGTTCAACTTGGGGAAAAGAAAAACTGTAATCAATCTCAGTTGCTGTGTGAGGTGACAATATTTCAAATTGTATTTTCTGCATTCACCTCTTAAATGTCTATGCATTTTCTCTAGTACAAAGAAAGTCTTTCGGCTTTTCCCGGTTAGGGGTCGCCACAGCGGAACTCCGGTCCGCTAATGATTGGCAGTAGATTTTTGTGTGCTGGCTTGCCGGGCCTAACGCACAACATTCAATGAAGGAACGCCCATTCACGCATGTCAACACACAGAAGACGCTCCAACTGAGAAGTGAACGTGCAACATCTAACTGTGAGGTGACAACGCTACCGCAGCACCACCACAAATAAAGTAATTTTCTTAAACTCTTTAAATAGTAATGGATGCTTTGTGTCACTCTTCTTTATACGGATGTTCATATATGTGTGCAGACATCTGTCTTACCAATATAGAAAGTATGACAATAAGTGCTTTTAGCAGCATAAACCAGTCCAGAGGTGGTGCAGTTATAAAACAAATATATGGACAATCTTAAAGTAATCAGCTATAGTGATTTTGGAACCCTTCTGTTTAAATCTATACTGCCTGCAGGAACTACATTTAAATATCCCTTTATCTATTTTTCATGCAGTTCCCGTTGTTTCATATTACCTTCAGAATATCTGTAATATTTTCATATCTCTCATAAATAAATGCTTGCGCCTTCCCAAGCTTCTGGATTATATCCTTACTGCAAACATAGGCATGTCAATTTAGCTTGTCTAATTTGTCATACATCTTTAAGAAAAAGCTAATACCATGGCATAACCTAATTTTCTAATTACAATAAAGTCTTTTGCAATAGGGATATGTTTGAAATAAAGTTTTTACATATAGTATACATTAGAGGTGAGTAAGCTAGAGCTGGCTTAAGCTCGGCTTGAGTCTGAGGATAAGCTAGGCTCGGGCTCATGATCCAGCAGGTTAAAGAGCAACAAAAGAGTAGAGCTGCAGTCTCAAGATGTCTGTTCATTCAGACCAGACCTGCAAGCTGAAAATACTTTCTATTAGGTCCAGTCTGAATATCTAAGAATTGGGGTTTGCATGAATTCTAGAGAATGTGGCACTGCAGTGCTGAAAAGAAAGAAGATTTAAACATTTTTCATGGAAGAGGACTATTGTAAGATGTTGTAGTTGGGCAATTCTCTTATAAAAAAATTTTGCAGCTCATTTTTAAGATAATGGGGTTCATCTTTTCTTTTACTCCAGAGGGATTGCATGCTTCCATGGAGGGAGAGGAGCCTGTTTCAGCAAGAGAAAAAGAGATCAGGAAAGGATGGGAAGCATTGCCAATGCTGAAGACAGCATGGGCAGAATTCTTTTGCATGTCTTTGCTTTTATTGAGGTAAGCCAACGTCTCTCAATTGCCCCTAATTTTAGCTTAATGTTGTGAATCTCCGAGAAGTGTTTAGTGTATGATTGCAGGCGAGTATATGTGTTCAAGAGCAACATGTTGAAATTACTATATTATTGTAGTAGATGTTTCTTTTTTCTTTCACTTTCTTTAGCATCAAACACCAGAGATCTCATTCATGACAGCACAGTGTTATCATATAATCACTGCTGGCAACTAAAAGTATTATGACTTGTTGAGGACAGCATATGTGTTTACCAACCACAAGTTGAAACTGGAAAAAAAAACTACTAGTGTAGTTCTTACATGTTTCATCCTTTTCTCAGTGCTAGTGAAAAATTAGTGTACAGAAAGGCAGCTATCATTTTTGGGGGCATACAGCAAAGGGTAGTTAAGGTTTATATAGTTTGTTAGATGGCAGCATCTATCAAAGAGCAAAGTTTGCCATTATGTTTATTATTATTATTTGTAACTACTTCAAAGTCATTCAGAGGCAGTGTACCTTCTCACAAGGGACATAGTCCAATGGGACAGTGTGCATTTTTCACCAAAATAGGTTATTAAGAATACTGGTTTTATATGTGGGTTGTCTTAAGGGAACGGGAACATGGTTTTCTTACATAAAACTAACAAAATACAGGTTCCATTTAGGCAATGTTATCTAGTTTTTACCTTTGGTTGTTTGACCATTTCTTGCAAAATGTGGTGAAAGTATTTTGTACAAAAGCATCATTAAATTAAAAAAGGGGAAAAAGAAAATAAAGGCACCATTGCTTTCACTGCGTACAAAGGCACCATTGGTTTCACTGCGTACAAAGGTACCATTGGTTTCACTGCGTACAAAGGCACCATTGGTTTCACTGCGTACAAAGGCACCAATTGGTTTCACTGCATACAAAGGCACCATTGGTTTCACTGCGTACAAAGGCACCATTGGTTTCACTGCGTACAAAGGCACCATTAGTTTCACTGCGTACAAAGGCACCATTGGTTTCACTGCGTACAAAGGCACCATTGGTTTCACTGCATACAAAGGCACCATTGGTTTCACTGCGTACAAAGGCACCATTGGTTTCACTGCATACAAAGGCACCATTGGTTTCACTGCGTACAAAGGCACCATTGGTTTCACTGCATACAAAGGCACCATTGGCTTCACTGCATACACAGGCACCATTGGTTTCACTGCATACAAAGGCACCATTGGTTTCACTGCGTACAAAGGCACCATTGCTTTCACTGCGTACAAAGGCACCATTAGTTTGACTGCATACAAAGGCACCATTGGTTTCACTGCATACAGAGTGGTGTACTCACATGTTGTACTTATTATCATTTTCACATTTTTCATTGTTGGCATACCAGGTGGCTGGGTGCAAGCTGTTAGGAAGTGTTCCCATGACTGAATGCTGACAATCTCAATGTTGTATGTTTGGCTATAAGAATATTATTTTTTTTTTTTACATCTCTTCTAGACTTCCAGACTTATTTTTTACCTGAACTACTGCTCCAATTGTCTGTTCTGGCTAGGCTCTTGGCTCGACTCTGGCTTGGCTCTTCTTCATAAATCCCAGGCTTTCCCACCTTTAGTATACATACCCTCAATCAGTTCTTTTCCAATACTCTCAAACAAAACCTCATGATATGTCCTATTCAGTAACATTTGTTTAAAGACCTGCATTTCATGCAGAAAGGTAGTATTATCAGAAATAATCCTTGACAAGCCAGCTGCCTTTTAACTAAATTCATTCTTTGGCATGCAGGATAGTAACTATTACAGTGCACATATGCACTGATTTGTCAAAAAAGTTGGTTGGGTGTTGTAAATATAAAAAAGTCTACTCCATAAAATAAACATACTCTCAAAGTAAAATAAATACAATTTAAAATAAACCTTGAACCTAGATTAAAAAAAAAAAAACAAAACAAAAAAAACAAATTTATTCTCACATAAAACTTAAGTAGCATACATAGGTATGGTTTACACACCCATAACAATATCATAAATTTACTTCTAATATTCTCCCTCAGATGTGAAGAAATTATTACTCAAAACTAATTCTTTCAAAAAATAAATCAGATTAATAGCTGGTATAGTGAACACAGCTGATGTCAAGGATCCCATGAACCATTCCATCTCCAATGTATGAGAAACAAAATTTGTGATATGAGTAGTAAAAAAAAAAAAACACTGTTAAAAAGAATGTGTCTAATATGATCCAGGTAGTGTTACGAATCCTTTAGTATATGTGGAAAGAAATCTAATACCCCTTTAATTTATTAATGAACACAGTTATGTTGTGTTTTGTTGACCCTTTTTAAGGAAAAGGAGGATATTATGTATTCTTATGGGCCTTGGGGATCACATACAAACTAGGTATCATAGATTTCTTAGCCAAAAGAAATTTATAACTGGCCTTGTCAATGTCTTCATTAAGTAATAGATCAAACAGATACACATCCAAATGTCTGTATGTCATTGTTAATTGAGTTTTAGAGACAGTCTCATAAAAAAATCATTATTCGCCTATAATTATTGAATCTTACACACACATAATCAGATTTATTTATTCATATGATTTCAAATCCCTTGATGGGTTTCATCACCTAAATTGATTTATTCTTACTTCAAACTTTTAATAAGTTGTGTTTGTCTTTGCTCAAGTTAAAATACTTGTCAAAAGACTTAGAACTATATATCTTTCTTACAGTTCTGTCACACAGGGGCATTAAATGTTGAACACAGATGCCCCAATCACTATGATAGATGAGGAGAAGACAATGGTTAGTTGCTTATCTGGAGCCAGGATCTGCAATATCATGCATGCACTCAAGTCACTACACCGAAGGTGCCATTATGATTCTAGCATAGTCCACATGGGTGTAAATGACCTAAGACATACCTCAGTGTGCTATATGAAAACAGACAGTGTATCTCTCAGAATATGTGTCACAGACAGGTATGAGCCTTGCAGTAAGTAACATTCTACCTTCACCAAGGATGATGAGACTGTACGAACAAAAAATGATTGCTTTTAAAAACTGGCTTTGTTTCTGCTGTCACTCCAGGAGGATCTAATATCTGTCAGCATGGGAGGACATGCTCAACTGACCATGTTGCTTTGCCAAGGATGGTCTGCACCTGCTACCCTGGATATCCACTCCCTTAGAGCCATTATTAGGCAATGCCAAAAAGTCAAAGCTTCCAACATAGTAAAAAAAGTCTCCAAGAAACCTCAAGTTGTTACTGCAAAAGTCTCCAAGCAACCTCAAGTTGTTACTGCTCAGTGTTAGGAGCCTAAACAAAAAAAACCCCACCAAACTCTTCAAACCCTCGTTATCTGGAGAATGCAGACATCTGTGTTGTGGCTAAGATTTGGTGTAAAACCATAGAAAGTACTCTGTCAGTTTAAGGCTAAAGTGCTTTCCACACGTTTAGACCAACAACAGCACAGACTGAGTGAAAGGTGGAAGGGTCTCAATCTACATTAGCAACAAGCATACCTCCAAGTTGGTTTAATAGGATGATACCATGGTGCTCATCCATGTGCAGGTCACCATAGATAAGGTCCCTCACCATATCATGGATAGCTATATGTCATCATCTATGCCCCTTGAGTCTCATGACTCTTACCTAAACATACTAGAGGTGCTCACCATCCAACCAAGCACCCTTCTCATGAGTGACTTTAAATACCACTCTATAGATTGAGAAATGTACACTACCTCAAACTCACAGGCAGAATGCTTCCTTGACTTTATTAACACAAACACCCTGGAAAAGATAGTGCATGCTCCAAACAGGGGACCAAACATACTGCATCTGGTACTCACCAGCATGGGAGAGCTTTGCATCCTCCCATGTGACATCCTCACTGGTGAGGTTGGATCACAAAACTGTCTCCTTTGAAGTTAACCCAGAAAACCCAGCTAAATCGTTAACAGGACCTATTCTAAGGCAAACTACATTATATTAAGTGACAGTTTGGCAAAATTAAAAGCTCCCCCTAATCCTGACATCAGAGCTACATATATAGAATTATTCACTGAGTGTCTACAAACATGCAAATGCTTGCATAGAGGCTGCTGTACCTACCAGAAAAAAAACCCAGTAGGTGAATCCTCACCAAAACAGGTTATATAACGAGGGAAAAAAAAACTCATGGCCAAAATCAGGAAGAGCAACTCCCTCAAAGACAAGTGTTGTCTTATACAACTAAGCAAGAAACTAAGAGATCTAATTAAGTCCGACAAGGCCAACTATAAGGTCAGGATAGCCTAGCAGGTTAAGGACAACCACAAGGCCTACTTCAGCTATGTCCGGAACATTAAAGGTAACACACAGCAGTGTGCTGAACTGATGGTGAACAGTGCTACCTTCACCAATTAGGGTGACACAGCAAATCTACTGGTTGATAAATTTAGGTCAGACATCTTCCTCCACTCTTCCCAGTTCCTCTATGTGAAATACCCTCCAACATACTTTCCCCAACTATTAGCAGGGACCAGGTGTAAACAAAACTTGTAAACCCAAGAACATCACCTCTGTGGGTTCCAACAACAATCTTGGTTGCCTCCTGACCAGTCTAAAACATCATGTCTCAGGACCACTTGAAGCACTCTTTAACTACAGCCTCAAAGCAGGCTACATTACAAGTGAATAGAGGACCACAACAGTCATTCATCTCCACAAGGATGGACCATAAGCGGACTCAGGGAGCTACAGTTCCATCAGTCTAATGAGCCGAATATGCAAAGCTATGGAACACATTATCATGGAAATGATAAACAAGGGTTGGCAACCTACAGACAGTGGACCCATCCCATTTTGGCTTTGTTAAGGGAAGACTTTGCCTAGTTAACCAGGCAGACATTTTTAGGAGAGCCATCAAGGCATTGGATGTGTTTAAAACAATGCATACTGTTTATCTTGACCTGGCCAGGGCATTCAACACAATACTCCATTCAAGACAAGCTCTGAGCTACACATAAAACTCTACATAACTTGCTGGATTACTGGTTGGCTCACAGACAGGACCCAAGAAGTCAAGACTGGTGAGACCACCTGCACTAAGAGACCAGTCACCAGCTGAGTACCCCAGGGCTCTGTGCTGGGCCTGCTCCTGTTTGACATCTACTTCTCTAATGTCAAGGCTAGTGTTCAAGACCTCTGGCTCACCAAGTCTGCAGATGACTGTAAACTGGGAGTTATTATAGATTCCATCCAAGACACTGTTCAACACAGACAAATAACTAGTCCCAAAGCCATGGCTTAAAACTCAAAGTCAAAAATGCATTATAATACCCTTTGGGAAACTGTCAACCCAATTTAATTACTTCATTGATAAAACACCTTTAAGAGTTGACCCAGAAGTAAGGAATCTGGGGACATATGTAGACAACAATCTGGCATTTGACCAACACGTAGCTAAGCTAGTAAGAAAATATTCTATGCAGACCATCTTATAGGTAAAGGTATGGCATCCTGGCCCAAGCAAGTTATAGCACCACTCTATTCATCCCTTATCAGACCTATTATTGAGTACAATTCCCCCTTTGGCATGTACTGAATCAGATACTTGCAACAGTTGGAACCCACACAAAGGTTTCACACTAGGAGAATTCAGGGCAGGAATACCCTGTCCTACAATGATCACCTAAAGTCTGTCTCTGTATTTAGTCTCTGACAGGCTACTGAAAGGGGATCTTTGACTGGTTTACAGTGCTTCCTCAGACCTGCCCTACTGGATCTGTTGCACATGTGCAATACAAACAGCACCAGAAACACCAGCTCCAATGATATGAACTTCATTTGTGACATAAATAGAACATGCTGGAGAGACAGATTTATATTGCAAAGGATCCCCGCCCTATGGTATAGGCTCCCCATCCATGTAAAACAGAGTTCATCCCTGACCCAACTCAAAACAAAACCTTGGCAATGGGATGGGAAATCATAATTTTGTCCCCCCATATAGCCCTCATATCCCTTATGGACAGAAGTCATCAATAAGAAAAGTATTATCCTAACACACCCTCTACAAATCCCTTAGTTACTTCCCTACTAATATGCCCTCTTGTATAGACGCCCATGATATTTGAGATCAAAAAGTGTTTGGGGTGCTTGTCTAGGCTTGTAAGGGTCCTAGTGGTCATTAGCCTAGTAACAACCTATGAACAGGATTTCTTTTCTCTTTTCCATAAATTAGTTTTATGTATAGACAGCACATGTAAATGGCAATACATTCAATCCCAAAATCATTTTACAAAATCTGATATCCAACTAATTCCATATTACTTAACCTTATTACAGCTAGTATGCTGTCCAACTTGTTGCTTCATTTCCTTCACCCCAAACAACTTAGGTTCCCCCTCCAAGCTGCTGTAAATATACTGATTATGACAAATTTTAACAAGGTTAGAATCTCATTGTAGGAGTTTACCTCATTTTCTTTTCCATTCTGACTGGTGAAGTTCCCCTCAGGACTATTCTCTATCTTCCTCTCTGCATCTTAAACTGTCCTCTGCCCTCCTCTTGATTCTTTCAGCCAATCACATTGCATTCCATCATCACTCTTTCAAGCAGCATCATGGGCGGTAGATTGCTTCAGTTCGGTAGATGGTTCACTGAGAGATTTAACTTTTGACCAGGCACCTGCAGAGTTCATTGTAGATGAAGCTAAACTCCATGACTTGATTACAGCCTCTTACAGTTTCTTATTAGATTTACACAGTTGTTTCTCTGGCATGAGCACCTACTCTAGTTGTTTCAACAAATGTCTATGATATGTAGTAAAGCTGATTTGTACATTATGTAGTCAGGGGTATTTAAAATGAGGTAAGGTGAGTCTTTTTGGTGATTGTTGTATGTGATAAATATACTAAAATAAATAAGCACTTTTTAATTTAAAAAAATGTAGGCATTGCAATGTAAAAAGAGAAGAAAGGCTTAGTAAAAACATGTTTAAGTTAGTATGCTGTAATGTTGGGCTTTTGGAGTGGGATGGGGTAAAAGTGCACTTGTTATAATGTATGTACAGTTGAGATGTTTTCTCTTACTTTTGCATAGGTGACTATATGGATTAAAATCCTTGGCTTAATCTAAAAACAAGTATTTTTGAGCAAGCAGGGTTTGAAAAATAAGAAAACATTGTGAATGCAGTGATAAATTTTCCTTTAGCAAATAAATGTTAATTCTGAGTTCAGAGGTCTGTCACTGAGGGAATTTGTACAGTCTGCTCTTATGTTTCTATGGAGACACACTGACTAGGTGCAGGCAATAAATCTTGAGATATGGGCATTGTTTGCTGAGAGGAATGTAAAATTAAAGAATACAAGGGCAAGCAGCTCAGAAAAAAAAATAAAGTTTGAAATTATTGGAAGTGGATAAGAGATAGCAGCTTTTCTGGTGCCTAAATACTTCAATGCATTTGCTAGAACATCATATACTTTAGTTTTTATTTAAAGATAGCCAGTGCACTTTTCCTTAATGTTAAAAGTTAATGTTTTCTGAAACTATACATGCTATTTTTTCTCATGTAGCAGGGGAATAGCGATAAGACAAGAACAGACAGCAATTAGTGTAAGTAGGAGCACAGGCTGTAAAATGTGCTTTAGCATGGATAACCTTAATTTTAGGTTAGGTAATGGCTGTGGGTACAGCTGTCAATTTGGGGCAATTCTCCTATCAGGAGGGTTAAGCTTCATTATTTGAAGATGTACATAGTAGTGTGTGTTTGTTTAAAGTTAATAAGGTGTGTGTGTGTGTGTGTGTGTGTGTGTGTGTGTGTGTGTGTGTGTGTGTGTGTGTGTGTGTGTGTGTTTTGAGGGTTTTCTTAAAACAAAAAGTCTTGAAAAATGTGACCTAGGTTCAGTGAAGATGACAAGAATATATAAAATATCAACCTGCCAAACATCAGTGGGTTCGTGTAACACAAAAGTTGGAAATAGACATTTAAAAAAGCTGTCATGTATAATAAGTGGGAATAATAACTTCTTATCATAATGGCTACACTGTCCATATTATTTTAGAATGTAAATAGCCTCACAGGTACAGACAAAAAGGATAGAGTATTGAATTGTATTGAGAAATGCAGGGTGCAAATAGCAGTGCTACATGAGACACATTTGGAAAGAAATGAGTATGTGAATTTGATAAAGAAAGAATTCCAGGATGGATATTCAGCAGAATATTAGGGACAAAGGAAAAAAGGAATACTGATCCTAATTGCTACAGGAGCTTCAATTGTGATAGAAAAGGAAAAAAATAATAATAATGGTAAATTTGTGGTAGTGAGAGACTACTGGCAAGAGAGGAGGACTACACTGGCATGTATTCAAATTCCACCTAAAACTGCTATTATGGGACTTAAGAAAGTTTTGGGAGAAATAATTTGCTTTCAGTAGGGAATATTACTTATAGGTGGGGACTGGATCTTGATTTACAACAGTAAGGATGTATCTGTGGGACTTAGAAGGAAAAATATGACAAAAGAGGGCAGATTTCTGAAGAAATTTATGAAAATATTTAGTATGGAAGATGTGAATTCAGTAGTAGGAACTCTCAGATAATTTATATAATATTTGCCAAGGTTCAATAACTGGGCTAGACAAGACAGAAATTCCATTTCACAAGAACATGTGCATTTAATTGAAAGCTTTGACATGCATCCAATAACTATTTAAGATCTTGCACCAGTAAAAACTAAAAAAAGAATGCAGGGTAATGAAGTAAAAATGAGACACTGGCACTTACCTACCTACCTGTTAAAAAGAGAGGAATTTAAGAAATGGGTAGTGGAAAAGGAAAGATAGAACTTTCCTCAGAAGTTATAGCTAGTAAGTAGGATAAAATGAAAAGTGGATTTTAAAACAAGGTAGAAATAAAAGAAAAGAGGTATGGTTAAGAGGTAACATGAATTATTTAGAGGGGCTGACAAAGGTTAAAGTATTGCAGAATAAGGGGAATCACACAGAACAACAAAGAGATGCAACTGCAAAGTGCTAAGGAGAAAATATGTATCTGGATAGTATACATGAGTTTTAAAAGGCTGCTGTTAAGCAACTGTTTTTGATAAAAACTCCAGAGCACGAAGACTTTTAGCACAATGACTTAGGCAACTGAAAGTAGAAAGGGTTGTTGCCAAACCTAGGGAGCCTATAACAACAAAAATAGCCAGACATCCTGTAGAAGTTTTAGAGTTAATTCAGAAATGTTACGAAAATTTGTACAAGCAGAGAAATGTGGAACTCACAAAAGGTCACATATGGAAAATATTTATGGAAGAATTAAGTATGCCACGGTTAGAGGTAGATAAGGCTCAACAAATAACAATTAAGGTAGGAGGACATGAGATAAAAATGATGACATATAATCAATTTGCTGGACAGTCTCCAGAATACATGGTATTCCTGTGGAAGTTTGGAAGCTAGGAGGGAAGAAAGTGCTAATGATCTGGAAGCTTTTGTTTAACAGTATTTTAAAAGAAGGAAAAACATCAACATCCTGGAAGAAAGCTGTGGTGCCTGTAATACCTAAAGAGAGTAAAGACCAATCAGACCCAGTTTCACATAGGATTATTTGAATTTTAAGCCATGTGACATAATAATCTGAGAATTTATAAGTAGGGCAGTGAGGATATATGAGGATTTAGAGTAAAGAATTAAATTGGGAGGGTTCTCTCTAATAAGTTGCACCTGAATAGAGGAACCAGGCAGGGGTGTCCTCTTTCCCCCTTTGTTCTTTGCTTTATATTTAGAGCCATTGGAAAAGAAAATGAAGGACTCATAAATTCAAAGATATAATTGGGAGAACAGAAGCTACAGAAGCTACTGTTAAAAAGTAAATAATTAGTAGGTCATATAAAATGTTGCTCGATAACTATAGGAATCAACCAGAAGAGGTTAGAATAGATTGGGAATAGAGATTAGATTAACAGTCTACAAGGTAACAATGGGAAGACATATGCATGGCTTCCAAGTATACAACAACATCTAGAAGATTTAGGATTTTTGCTTGGAAGTGTTTGCATAGGTATTTTTGTACCCCAAACAGACTCAAAAAAATATTTCCTTAGGTAGATGGTAAATGATGAAGATGTGATGGGGAAGAGAGAGGTAACTGGGAACATATGTTTTGAGAGTATAATGAGTTGGCAGACTTTAAAAATTCCTTACAGAGTACTATGTCATAAATATTGGGTGAGCAAATAGTTGTAATTAAGGAAATTATTATTTTGAGCTGTACACAGGATTTGAATTGTGCAGACATAGTATCATTGTTAATTCTGGTGGCTGCCAAAAAAATCAATTACTATAAAATGGAATCAAAGTTTGAAGCTGTGAATGTTGTAACAGAGATAAAAGAAATGGAAGTGGGATTTTTAGAAAAGGGTAAGTGCAAATTACATAGAAATATATGGAGATCATGGGAACTACGTGCAGAATAGTGTTTTGGAGGAGGAGTGAAGTTTAAGGGAAGGCAGGAATTGAGAAATTTATGTAATGTTGGATTGATGATAGTTATACAAAAGAACATACTTAATATATAATGTATGTAACTGGGAACATGGTATTATGGTTTGCTTATATATATATATATATATATATATATATATATATATATATATATATATATATATATATATATATATATGTTTGCCTATGTCTTAACTCATCAACACCTAAGAGGCATGGAGGGTTGCACTTCTAGCAGCCTACATACAACTAGAGCATTTTCTGAAAAATCAACTTAAAAAGAATAAGACAAACAAATGTAAATATTTTGTGAACAATAAAAGCTATTAAAACTGTACACACAGCAATGTTATCGATAGGGTCAGGATGCCATAAGGAGCTTTGGGTTTGAACTGGAAGAATACAAAAAGGTGCTATAGGCTTGAATGAGTTATGTGATAATTCAATAAAGGTAATAATGCAATAGAGGTATTAAAAAAACTTTTATCCAGCATCATTCTGATCTTTTTTTCTTCTGTTATTAATGAATAATTACCCATTACTTGGTCAAAAAATTGTTTCTATTATAGTCGTCCTCTTTGTAAAATTTCTGTTGCTGGCATTCTGCTTTCTGGTGCCAAAAGAGAAAAATTATATAATAACCTTGATTCTGATACTTCTCTGCATCAATAATTGAAACTGTGAAAATCATATAGCCTCTGGTGGTGGTGTATTCCTGCATTCTAGCAGTGCTAAAACATCACATTTGTTTTTATGCATTATATTTCTTGTAAATAATCCTCACTGTTTATATTTAGCACTCAACTAGCCCAGTGGACTATAAATACCAAGAACTTGAGATAATATGTTCAAATTCCCAAATTTCAATATGATTTTGAACTCCTGGTATGCAAACTGTGGACGTTTGTCTGCAATGACTTATTCTGGCTTCCCTTGCCTTGGGAATATTCATTTGCATATATGAATCAGTGACAGAGCTTTAGAATCTTTAAGCTGAATAACCTCAGGATATTTAGAGCAATAATCAACACAAAGTAGGAAGTTGAGGTAGTTGTATTGGAGAAATTCATCTCTTTGTGTTAATAATGGGAATGTTGAGTTTCAGTTTTGATTCCTGTACATGCCACAAAGAACTTAGTTTTTGCCTTTTACTGTATATGCATATCTCGGATACCACTGTTCTGGAACAGACTCCCTGTCCATGTAAAACAAAGCTTATTCCTGCCCATATTGAAGTGCAACTTGGATCTATAATGAGAAATAGAAAATGTATCCCAGCACTGCCCCCTGTACTACTAATAGACAGAGACAGACCCTAAATGCTTTATCCCATGTATGTGTTTCCTCAGATTATCTATGGGATGATCCCAGTTATTCTCATTAGGGTAATATATAAATATCAACCATGGGATGCATAAGGCCAATCTATAACCAAATGGAATGGGTTAATTTGACCACAAAAGAGAAACTGACTAGGCTTAAAATTGCCTGCAAGGGCAGCTAGCCTAGTACTTGCCTATGAAGCTATCTGTGTAGTGACTGCAAAAGTTAAACACAATGTGAAGAATAATTATACAATAAACTAAAATGCAATTTGTGTAGAAAAAGTCTCAGTTCAATAAGCACATCTGCTAAGTTTGTCCTTGAGAAAGGAACAAAAAGAAAAGCCTTTTTCTAAATGAATTGGTATGAACATCAGAAGGGGCAGCGGTGGTGCAGCGGTTAGCATTGTCACCTCACAGCAAGAGGCTCTCTGGTTCAATTCTCGGCTGGCGTGCCTTCTGTGCGGAGTCTGCATATCCTCCCCATGGTTGAATTCACTTTAAAAAAGACATGGAGGTAGGTGCATGCACGAGTCGGTGTGCCATCCTTGAAGGCTGGATGCCGGGCTGGCAACTCGACACCATAAATATTCACTGCCAATCATTAGCAGACTGGAGTTCCGCTGTGGCAAGCCCTAACCACAAAAAGCCGAAAGACAGTTTGGTATGAACATTAGAAATTTTCACAGATCAATAGACGAATATTTTAAAATCTTCACTGTCACAGATATCAGAGTGCTCTATAATGTCTGTTAGTTGCACTCTCTGTATGTATGAATCTACAGGTCCTGCTTTCAATTAGAAAATGTGTTTGTGGGATCTGATGTCTGGTTGTTTGTTTATTTTTGTTGTTGTTGTTGTTGCTGATGATTGGTTATTCACTTTAAATGTTGTAACAGGTGAATTAAAAAAAAAAAAAAAATATATATATATATATATATATATATATATATATATATATATATATATATATATATATATATATATATATATATATATAAAATAAATTAATTTGTGGTATAAAGTTCATGATTAACATGATTTGGTCCTTGACTATTCATGTTAAATAGTAACTGTTTCTGTGGTAAACAATCACAGTGTGTGCTTTCATTCCTTGTATTCTTTCTTGTCTGTTAACAAGTTTCTTTTCTTTATGTGCTTTTCCACAATGCTTTTCCACTTTTTTAAAAATGTCGATACAATCCAAAAAAAATAGATTCAATCAGTAAATTTGATTCTTATTAGTAAGATGGCAATATGTTTCCAACAGTAGATATATGAACATTTATATAGTGTAAAGAAGATGGGCAAGAATTGTGCAAGAATCATGCATTATTTAAGCATTTTATTATGTAAATATTTCTACTAGAGAAACTATACAGAGATTTAAAGAGGTGGATGTTTGGAAGATAAATTGGAATATTTTGAACTTGCAGGGCAACTGTGAATGAATATGGGTACCTTGCCAGGCTTAAATTAATTTATTTCTATTTCTAGCATTTAAAAATGAGGGCAGCTAAATGGTGATTTATTATTATTATTATTATCGTTATTATTATTATTATATGTCCTCCCTGCATTCGAGTGGCCTCCGAAAGACATGCATAAATGGGTGTGCCTTCGCTGAAGGTTGGGCGTTGGGTTGGCAACTCGGCACCATAAAAAATCTACTGCCAATCATTAGCGGACTGGAGTTCCGCTGTGGTGACCCCAAAGCCGAAAAGACAAACAAAAAACTGTTTTAATGAACATTTATATAAAATATGGGGAGTGATGTGTTTTTAATATTAGTTTTTCTCTTCAGTAATGACATATTGAAGTCACATAATTTTAAATTAGTTACTGTAGGTATTTGAAGTATGGTTGTTGTGACTATGTTTATTATGATAATGTCCTTATGAACAGTTGATATAAGCATTCAATAAACTTGCTTCTTGTGTGTCACATCACATGGAGCTGTTTTTGTTTTTACTAGATGTTTTCTACATGCTGCCCTGTGGTCAGAACATGTTTCTTTTGTTTATTGCTAATTGCCAATATCACCAGAATACCCATGTGTGTTTCCCTTTCCCTACAACTCTCATTTAGATATCCTATATTCACAAAGGGGAATTCATACTTTAAGATATCCATGTGTGGCTACCAGAAAGATTCACAACAGATTCAGCATGCACTCATATTTTGCTCTTAAATTCCATAATCCTTCATAAGTTGTCCTTTTCTAGGTAGCCAAGATACCTGGATAAAGGTTCTATTTATTCAAGCTCCCTATCACACTTCAACAGTCCTATACACTAACCTGCAAACAGGAAGCATCAGTTATTCTCTCACATGTTTCATCCATCTTGAATGCAGCCATGGAGGTTGTTATTGCCCTTGCCAGCATCTCAGCAATGAGGGAGTTTCTAATGAGGGCCCTAAACTTACTCCCTAGTGGCTGACATAAGCACATCTGTCACCACAGGGTGTCCTGTGTATTCCCCGCATAAGCATGCTACTGCACACGTGCTGTGAAGGCTATATTATCACTGGCTTGAGAGTTCTGGGGTTGCCCAACTGCTGCTACTGACACTGGCCAAAAGACTCAATGCAATATATTTATTTACTGCACTTTATGTTTCTTACTACCAGAAGTATGGAGATAATTATTCTATTTATTATTTTTTTTCATGAATCAATTAATTGACATTTCAGATGTATGTGCTTGCATGAAATAGCTTGCATCTATTGCTCTGGCTTTTTTTATCATGTAACAAATATGACAAACAATAACAAAAGTAATACTGAAGAATATTAAAACAGCTTTACAAATAATATTCAGACAGTTACTTTTAAAAGAACTGCTTTGCAAATATACATTATTTAACAATAACAGCTTGATGATGATATGTTTTTGTTTATATGTTAATAATATAGCTGCAAACTAATTTAGAAATCTGTAACACAAAATGTATCTATTTTATAAGCTGATGAAGTGTTGTTTGCTATGTGAAAATTGCATGCTTAGATGTGGAATGCACTTAGAATGGGATTCAGAAAGGTTTATTGTGAGCAGAAGCCTTAACAGGGCCATCTTCTACATTGCAGCAAGCCTTTCCAATTCTTAGATTTCCCTGCTACTGAGATTTTACACTCACTGGGGCCTCACTCTGGATGGCAGTCACACTGGCAGAGCTGTATGACAGCTTGGCAGTCTGGTGGAGAAGCTATTGTTAATTAGCCATATGCTCATCCCCATGTATGCCTACACTGCTAAGTGATTCAGAGAATCAGATGACAAAGTAGAATTTCACTTTTGGAGGATAAAGGATGACTGGTTTCAAAACATGATGATCTCACATTCAAGCCTATGACAGTACTTGAGGTGTATTTAATTAAAGTAAATATGTGAAGTGGGAGGTTACTGTATCTGTGTGTGTAGATGTGTGTGCATATGTCT
Source organism: Protopterus annectens (assembly GCF_019279795.1). Lineage (NCBI taxonomy): Eukaryota > Metazoa > Chordata > Ceratodontiformes > Protopteridae > Protopterus > Protopterus annectens. Next base: position 470,842,689 of record NC_056737.1, on the reverse strand, counting down.
GTAAGGACACGAATAAAGCTGAACAACTGTGTATGTCTGCCTGGGTGTCTCACTAGTGGAGGGATAGGTTGGGAATCAAGAGTCATGGTGTGTGTGTGTGTGTGTGTGTGTGGGGGGGGGGGGATGTGTATGTGGGTGCATGTGTGTGTGTGTGTGAATAAAATTATGGGTGAGTGTTACTGTGAATGACTATGGGGGGCTTACTTGTTGATGGGGGAATGTGTGTGTGTGTGTGTGTGTGTGTGTGTGTGTGTGTGTGTGTGTGTGTGTGTGTGTGTGTGTGTGTCTGTGTGCACATGCATGCATGGGTGTCTGAATGTGTGTATGTATGAGTGTAAGTGGTGGCTTTACCAGTACTTTGCATGGGCTGCTAGGGAGAACATTACTACCATCAAGTCAGGTGATACTAGTGTTAATATGTGATTCAGAGACATGCTAATGAGTTGATAGTGAACTCTTTCTCCTTCCCCGTTGCTGTCTCTGTATCATATTTTCTCACCTTTGTGGTAATTGTTTGACCTGTGGTAGGCAGTTACTACAAGTGGCAAACCTTTCACTGAATTCCTGGGTTGGAATTCATCCTTACTTGTCAAGCAGGTAAATCTACTGAGCTAAAGCCTTTTTTCATGGATTACCTGACACTAATACATTAGCTCAGCAGAAAACCTTATGTACACAATAAAAAATAAACACAGAGTCTAACTTGAGTAACACAATTCAAATAGGATAACTAAAAATGTAAATTCAATGGAAGTTTCAGCATGACTGGTTAATATCTGAAAGGCATTATGACTTGAGGGTGTGGTATTAAATGTGGTGTGTGGGTGGGTGGATATGTGTGTGTGTGTGTGTGTGTGTGTGTGTGTGTGTGTGTGTGTGTGTGTGTGTGTTTATGCGTTTGTGTTGGGGTGAGTGATTCCCCACACTCTCAATCACATGGATGAAGTGGCTTGAGACCCCATTGAGAGATATTTAAGACTGAATCTGCCTACTTCAGGAGTCATGTGATTGTGTGCTGGCATCTTCATATATTGCTATATGAAAACAATTTGTTCTTGAGACTCCTGGCATTGAGGAGTGATACTTTAATGTAGTCTAATTTAAGATTTGAAGAATTTGCTAAATTTGGATATCCATTAGATGAACCCAGCTTAAAAAAGCACAATGGTGGCAGAACTGACTTTTGCCAGTATGAGGAAACCCTGGAATGACAGATGCAGGTGATCCCTTACAAAACAAGTAGGACTATCTGTTGTCTCATTTCATGCAGATACATATTGGATATCCTTCGCATGATACCCGCTATTAAGCCAATTGTTAAAGCCAGTTATCTCCTCTTTATACCTAGGTATTACTCATACTATAGGAAGGATTCCACTCAGCACCAGAGTCTTACTTGCATCCATCACATGTCTAGAGAGTGCTGACCTCTGCATGCATGTCAATCAGGGTTTTGTGTCTTATGATACAGTAGACCATTGAGGAGCCTAGCCCAGAGCTGTAGCTAGCTATTCTGGAACCCTGTTCCTCCCCACCCCCAAAAAACAAAGCAAAAAAAAAAATAATAAATAATCAAAAACAGCAACAACAGCAACAAAAAGATCCTTACTTACTTGAGGACCTCTAGTTCAAGACATAAAATAAATAAAAATAAATAAAAAGGAAAGAAAAACAGTTCTTCCACTCTTTTTACTTTTAACACTGTAGCAAATCACAAGCAGCTTTCAACAGCTTATAAAACACATAAAGCACTGAAACGCTTCAGTCCAGATGCAAAAGCAGTGTCAACATTAATTTCTTTGCAAACATTCAGACATACCGGTGTGGAAATGAATCCTGGTTCTGCAGTACCGATTGATCAGCATATGCTGATTGTGCCCCCTAACACCTTTTACCCCCTTTATCCCAACCTAGCTACACCTCTGGCCTAGCTCAGTTTCCCAAGGACCCCCCAAGTACTATTTAATTAAGTCACTTGCTCAGAGTCACACAGTAAGAAAGTATAGATTGAGGGAATCAAACCCTGGACTGCAGGACTCAGCTGCTACTTCCACTGTGCTAATTTTCAGACAAGATAGAAACACAGGACCTTTTCCATGAAAAAAAAACTTTCCTTGGTATTAATTGTGATAAATATTTGGGACAGTAAAGCATTTACTTGGAATTTACTTGTGGTAATTAGTACATCCTGAGAAAATGTGAGGAGTGCCAGCAAGAAAATATATATACAAAATACCAGAACTGTAGCCAGCTGATCTGTGCCCTGTGCAGCTGCTTCTGCAACTGCAGGGAATTTCTTGTTAAAACTGTAACAAGAGCAAGCAGCTTGCTACAGTTTACTACTACCACTCACCTCACACTAACAGCTTCAGCACTTCAGCCAAATAGTAAATGTAGTATCATCATTCATAAATCAGTGGAGATACTACACCCATGGACCACTGGCACTTGACATTCCCACCCCCTAACAGCTTGTGCCCTGGGGCACCTGGCCCATTCAGTCTGCCTTAATTACATATGTGGAAAATATTCCCAGTAAAATAACCAAAGCATACAGACCTGCCTTTTATTTTCAAATGGCTTGTCATCAGCAAAACTTAACTGGTTCTCCAAATATTATACTCTTCAATCACAATGTAATATTGTGTCTGTAGAGGATAATAGACAGACACAATGTAATATTATTTCCTTCACCAGGAGTGCATTAGCTCATGATATTACAATAAATCCCTCCCACTGCCGACAGTGCTGAGAGTAGAGCTTCCCTGCTTACTGAGAAAATGAAACGTCACTCAGAGGAAGTTAATAGTTTTTGAAGTTTGCAGTGCTGACACTTGAGGAAACTGTAGCAGAGCTTAAGTATGACAGAAAACCACAGGTTTAAGAAAAAGGGACCTAAAATATTAGGGAAAATTCTGGCCAGTCTGTCAAAATCTGTACAGTCGAGAGGTATGCATGAGTCCGATCATCGGCTTGCATTGTGGTCAGAACAGAGGAAAAAAAAAGAGAAAGCAATATTTTTCCTGAGGGAAAAAAAATAGAGAGCAATCTAAGTTATGCAAAAACCTGCACAGAATATATGTGTAAAATGTGTGCTGACAGTTCGCAAATGAGTGCGACCGTCTGCCATGCAAGGAAAGTTATGCATCTGGTGAAAACAGGTCTCGTTATGACTGTTTTTCTGTAAGTGCCCAGCTTTTGCTTTATGCAGCACAGCCTGCATTGTGGCCAGAGCAAACAAAAAAAAAACAAACAAAAAAAAAACAGTATTTCTAAGTCTCGGCACCTTTACTAAGAATAAATAAATTAAGAGAGAACAATTTAATGTATACACGGACCTACACAGCAGAAATTTGGTAGGGGCTCAATACATGTAAAGTGTGCTGGCAGTTTGCGACTGAGTGTGTGATTGCCTGCCATTGAGGAACAATTGCAGAACAAACATATACACACTTTGCCCTAATGTAGTAAGAATCTTTGTGTTCAACATCTTTGTATCATGTATAGTAAGGGTTAAAATGTGAAATTGCATTGCAAGCAAAGAAGCAAGTTAAAATAAGTTGTTTTTCTTGTAAAGAATTTGCTGACCAAAGAGGAATGCACAGATGCTACCTTGGTCCAGGCACAAGCTTATCTTGTGTCTGACCTCTGACCATCTAAGGCTCCAGTATGTGAATTTATAGCCTTGACTTGAAATTCCTTGTCTAGTAACCAGCTGCTGTGTACGTGAAGAAGAGGGTATAAAAACCCATGTAAAGTGTACAGAAATTAGACTGCTGACATACCATGTACTTTGTAGCATGTCTCCATGCATGTAAAATAAACCTTTTTGCTTACTTTTATCTGCGTGATTCTTCCAGTATATGTTAAGAGTGTTAAAATCTTTTGACATTTCTGGCTCCCAAGACCATGGGGCCACCTCTTCACGGTACGAATCGCATAAGAGGGACTGAAAAACCTGTACAGGAAGGGGAGAACGAATCTCGGGCTCCCTTGAACGGAAAGACCTCCGACGAAGAAGTCGTAAGTAGAGGCCAGTCACTCTTAGATTCGATCTGTGGGACGGTGACGAATGGGGCGGAAGAACCGCAGAAAGGTAAGCGTAACATTTTTTTTCTTTTCTTTTTGTATTGTTCTCTTTTTTAAAGAACAAAAGGGACTAGTCATAAGGGAATCGTCTTTTGATTTAATTTTACAAAAGTACGATAGAGATTTCAGGAAAAGGAAACTAATTTTTCTCTAAGAGTAGAAAAATGGGAACAGGAAGTAGTTGTTGTAGGTGCAGCAACTGCTTAAACAAAAGGACCGAGGATGAACAATATATGTTCAACCTACATCCAAAGAATTTAAAATTTCTAAAAAAATGGAAAAAGGATTATGAGTTTAGTGGAAATCTAAACAAATTAGAATGTCAAAATTTGGTAAAAAGTTTACGTAAGGATGCAGGAAATAAGGTTAAAGATCAAAAGAGAATAGGATTTCCCCAGGCTCAGAAGTGGTTAGAGGAAGCTAATAAAAAATATAGAGAACAGCTTCAAAACAAAAAAACTGGTGACTCGAGTGTAAAAGATACATTTTTCGTCCAAAAGGATGATAATAAAACATCTGCCATCTGTCGCAAGGCGACAGCCCCACCCTTATATCCAGACCCGGAAACCCTTAAAACCAGTCCACCTCAGTATCAGGAAAGTGAAGAAGTGAGCCAAAGCAAAACCATACCTCCCGTGGTTTTACAAAAGCAGACGGATGACACTCTGGACCTACGAACCCGTAGTATAGACAAATCAGAATGGAAACAAAAGGAAACCGAAGTCAATTCGGTGTCCACAGAGTATCCCCTCATAGAAGTTGCAAATCCGCAAGTGGGTACGTCCGGACAGGGTCCCACCATTTTAGTCTATCGACCCTGGACGCGGGAAGACATTCGAAAAGCTGTAGAAGGAATACCACACCCTAGGTTAGATATGACCAAGTTTTGTGAGGACGTCGCAGGCATGATAGAAAGTTATAAGCTAAATGCCATAGAGTTGGAACAAGTAGTTCGACAAATTTTGGGTCCCGACTGGCACTTGGTCTGTGGGGACTGGGATCCCCTAACTAGAGTAGATAATAAACCACTTGCCCACAATTCGGACTCATACCAAAAGCAGGTCAAGGATTTACCAGACCGTATCTTGGACAAATGGAAGCCTAGGGCAGACTGGACCTGTATCAATAGATGTGTACAAGCAGATGATGAAAAAGTAGATAACTATTTGCAGAGACTTACCCAGTGCTTTGATAACCATAGTGGTATGCAAAAAGAAATAGATCAGTCAAAAGACTCCTCCTATGAACAACAACTAAAAAATGCCTTTTTAAAAGGATGTAAAAGTGCTATTAGCATCTTTGTCCAAAAGCATATGATAGACCATCGGACGGCACATCTGCAGCCCCTACTGGAGTATGCAAGACATGCAGAAAAATATTTAGAAGAAAAGAAAAGAAAACAAGCTCAAACCTTTATGGTGAGCGAAGATGGGACACTTATGCTACTGCAAGGTCCGACTAACAGGGGTAGAGGAAGGGGCAGAGGCAGGGGTAGAGGAAGAGGGAATGTGGGACATTCCGAAGATTATGAAGGTAGGCAAAAAAGAGGGGAATGTTTCAAATGTGGTAAAAAGGGACATTTTGCGAGGGATTGACGGTCTTCTGAAAAAACTAGAACCACCCCGGGTCATGGGTCAGCATGACTATATGATGGTGGTGAAGGTGAATCAGACCCGGATAAAGAGGCTGATTGGCCAGAGTCAATAAGACAGAGTGAAGAGGAAGATTTTGAGGACGCAAACGAAGAAGGTAAGGGTGAATGTGCAGGATGAAAAAATGAAATTACTGATTTTTCAGAAGAAGGTGAATATCAGGTTGTTAATTTAACAGCACTGGCTGTAACTATGCAGCTAGAGGCACAACCGATAATCACACTTCAAGTAGAGGGTAAGAATGTAGAATTTTTGTGTGATTCAGGGGCCTCAAGGACCCTGCTAAGAAACTCTGCAGTGCCATCCGATGTAACTTCTGATGACTATGTATTAGTCAAGGCAGCAAATGGCCGCATCTATAAGGAACCATTATCTAAACCTTTATGGTTCATGGACCCTGAAACTAACCAAACTATCAGGTTTCGAGTTATTATCTCCAAAATTTGCCCTGTAAACTTATTAGGAAGAGATTTAATGCACGTGTTTGGCATAGCAGCTGTACCGACTGCATCAGGGATTCTAGCCAAACGAGTAGAAATTCAAGATGTCATGTTGCAAGTGGGGCAGGGTGATTTACATTACTGGTACAGTAATGATCTTATTGAAGCAGGACCACAAAGTATGGCCAATGAGTTAACTAACCTAGCTTTGAGCAAATATAGTACGGCCATCCAATTACCAGAGGCTGCCAAGCAACTACACTGTACAATGTATTACAGGAAAAATGCGGGACCTGATCCCTAGTATGAGGAGCAATTTTTTAAACACAAGGTCAAAAATCCTGTTACAAAATCTCTATTGGGATAAATTAGGAAATTCTGCAGTTACATGTAGTCTTACAAAAGATATGCAGTTACTTTTTCGCAATAATTCTATTGCACATGTCTCTGTAACAAGGGGAGAACAAATGGCATGGTATCTGGTGGGGAGGAAAGTTACTGAATGGGCCAAGATGACACTGGAACAATTGGCATGTAAAGGAGTTCAGGTACAAAGACTAAATTGGGTCACCCAGGCTAGACCAACAGTACACCTCCGCGAAGACAGGCTAACGCCACCCGGAGGAGGGCCATTCTGACTATGTCTCCTAACCCCGCAAGAAGAATTAAAGTTACAATCAGTGCCAGACTCCGTGAACAACATGACATTGGGCTAATAAAAACAGCAGGACAGGTTAAAATAACTCCAAAATCTGATTTTAGACCTCACAAGCGTCAGTATCCATTAAGTAAGAAGGCAGAAGAAGGCATTCTACCAGTGATCATGGCTCTACTGAGAGCTGGGGTTTTAATTCCATGCACAGATTCACTGTGTAACACACCCTTGTTCCCAGTAAGGAAACCGGATGGGACATGGAGAATGGTACAGGATCTGCAGGCTGTAAATGCTGCTGTAGTGCCAAGGGCTCCTATGGTCCCAGATCCATCTGTTGTGTTAAATAATATCCTTCCCACGGATAAGTATTTTTCTGTTATCGACATTAGTAATGCATTCTTTTCTATTCCCCTACAGGAAGATAGTAGGTTTTGGTTCGCTTTTACGTTTATGAGCAAGCGGTACACATACACACGACTACCGCAGGGATATTGTGAAAGCCCTACAATCTTTTCGCAAGAAATGTTGACAAACCTGGCACAGTTTCAACCAGAGCATGGCTGTCATCTACTATTGTACGTGGATGACATCTTACTGGCTGCACCCACGGAGGCTGTCTGTGAGTCCGAAACTATTCGGTTATTGCATTTTTTGGCGAAAGAGGGACAGAAGGTAAATAAACCTAAATTACAATTTTGTACAACTGAAGTACAGTATCTAGGCTATACCATTTCAATTGCTGGTAGACAACTAGATAACTGTAGAAAAGAAGCTATTTTACAGGCACCAATGCCCAGCACAAAAAAAAAGAAATGATGTCATTTTTAGGAATAACAAATTTTTGTCGTAGTTGGATTCCCAACTATGCAGAGGAAGTAAGTCCACTTTCGGAACTTATTTTCGCACTTCCCATGGTAGCACATGACGCGCTGCAATGGACGGATAAGGCAATACAGGCATTTACTAGGGTAAAACAATTGATAGCAGGATCTGCAACACTTAGCTTCCCTGACTATACAAAACCCTTTGTTCAGACAGTAGATTGTAAGCAGGGCTTTATGACATCGGTTCTGTTGCAAACTTATGGGGATAAGTTGAGACCATTAGCTTTTTATTCCAGTAAATTGGACACAGTGGCATGATCTTTGCCACACTGTGTACAAGTGGTAGTCGCAGCCGCACAGGCTGTGCAAGCGTCTGCAACCCTAGTTTTGTTTCATGATCTTACCTTACGAGTACCGCACTCTGTCGCGGTAATACTACTACAGGATAAAGTTACCTTTCTCTCTCCTAGCAGACACTTATCCTGCATGACAACGTTACTATCACAACCACACATGACCATTGAGCGATGCACCACTCTTAATCCAGCCACGCTGTTACCTACAGCTGATGATGGTGCCCCTCACGTGTGTTTAGATTTAATACACTCTAATGTCTTACCCAGACCAGACCTTAAGGACCAACCTTTGGCAAATTCAGATTGGACCCTGTTTGTAGATGGGTCAGCACGTAAGAATGAGGCAGGTATTACACAAGTGGGTTATGCAGTCACAACTGAGACTACGGTACTAGAGGCAAAACCCCTCCCCAGGAACCTGTCCGCACAAGCGGCTGAATTGATTGCTTTGTCCAGAGCATGCACCATCTCAAAGGATAAGGCAGTTACTATCTACACAGATAGTCAGTATGCTTTTTCCACGGTCCATGTCTTTGCACAGCAATGGAAAAATAGGGGAATGGTTACGGCCTCAGGAAAGGAAATAACCCACAAGGATTTAATCCTTAGCCTCTTACAAGCTGTCCAACTGCCACGGGGACTGGCCATCTGTAAGTGTGCAGTGCACATGAATGCCAAGGATCCGGTATCACTTGGAAATGCACTGGCTGACAAAACTGCCAAAAGTATAGCCTTAACCTCTACCTTTGCACTCGAGACCACACAAAAGGAACTTTACCCTACAGATAAATTTGATTTACAAACTTTACAGGTAATGCAGGAACTTAGTACAGTTCAGGAAAAACAGCGATGGATTAAATATGGGGCTATTCAAAAGCAGGGAGTTTTTGTAGGTCCAAATGATAAGTATGTCTTGCCAACAAACCTTTTTAGGTATGCCTCATTAGTGATGCATGGCCCATCTCATCTGGGCCCTGCTGCTATGGTTCAAATAATCCAGCAAATTTTCTGGACCAAGGGCTTTATAGCGTACGCTAAACGATTTTGTTTATCGTGCCTGCTTTGTGCACGATACCATGGTGGTGGGGTGCGGATCACCCCAGCAGCTTTCCCGCTGCCTCCGTATCCATTTCACACAATCTGCATGGATTTTATTGAACTAACTCCTGTTCAACAGAAGCGATTTGTGTTAGTCATTATTGACGCTTTTACAAAATGGGTTGAAGCTTTTCCGGTAGCACACCCAGATGCACTGTCGGTAGCCAAGGCCCTTACAAATAACATTATCCCTCATTTTGGGCTACCTACACGCATCTATTCTGATAATGACACACATTTCGTAAACCAAGTTATTCAAAAGCTGGCCGCCGTTTTTCAGATCGAGTTAAAATATCATTGTGCCTACCACCCACAGTCAGCAGGGTTGGTTGAACGCCATAATGGCATTCTCAAAGGCAAGTTACATAAACTCATGGCCGAGACACATCAGTCTTGGATAAACTGCTTACCTCTGGCACTCCTGTCCATGTGTACCACTCCCACCTCAAAAGGGGTCACACCATTTGAACTATTATACGGGAGACCTTATTACGTCCCGCAGTGGCAAAATCTTTTGCCTGCGGAATGTGAGGGGGGGTGAAGAGGTAGCAGATTACATGAGGAAAATGCTGACCAGAACTAACACTTCTTTAATGAATGATTGTTTTTCAGATCAGAAGAACAACAGGATCCTGGAAGTGAAACCAGGGAACTGGGTCTGGATTAAAATTGTCAAGAGGAAAAACTGGGCCTCGCCAAAGTGGGAAGGTCCATACCAGGTTTTGATTGCAACACCTACAGCAATCCGAATAAAGGAAAGAACATTGTGGATCCATCTGACACACTGTAAACTGGTAAAACAGTTTGAACTGGATAAAAACTTGAGTTCCCCTGAGGAACACTGATTAGTAGTAATCTTGTTTTATATGAATATCTGACTATTGTAGCAATGCAGAGAAATACCGGAAGGGAGCAGCCTTTCCCACAAAAGCATTCCAAAATAATTTTGTTGTTAATAAGTGTGATTGTTACTTTTCTGTTTTGGCCGTTTTTATTTTCAAACAAGACTAGCCAAGTAAAGAGAGACGAGAATACGGCCTGGCATCCGCCTTTTAATACATACCAAGCTATTAAGTATGCATATGCTCTATCTTTTAATGTTTCAAATTGTTGGATATGCACGGCTATCCCTACTGTACATGGTGGTCTAATGTTAGGTACAGTCCCTTTGGGGGCAAATGATACATGGACTAATTTACTATTTGAAACTTCAAAGGTAGCCTTAAAGGACAAAATAGCATTACCCCTCATGGGTCACCAGAATGGAACTGTATGCTTCCAAAGAATGGGCAAGATCAAGGTTGGATGGAGTCAGTGTAATGTAACCATAATTCATAACTGTACAATAGATGGGCACTGTGCAACGAGTTTCAAGCCTATAAAAGTGCTTATTAATAGTACAGGGCTTATTAATGAAACAAGTTTCTTTGAAAAAATGTTATCTGTGTATGATCTGTTGTTTAAAGGGCTGCAAGACAAAGGAAATCACTCTGTTCCAGTCAATATTACACTTAAAGTAAATGATTGTTATTTTATCTGTGGTAGAAAAGCATACAAATGGTTACCAAGGAATTGGTCAGGCAGTTGCTTTTTGGGTTATTTAGCACCAGCTATAAGACATACATTTTCTCTTCCCCAAGGTAAAATACGAAATGTACATGCTGTTAATAAACCTGTTAATCCCGTAGGTAACGTTGATGCATCCTGGATCTATCACCACGATTTGGCCCATAGTAGCAGCAAGGGGCTATCACACATGGACTTGGGTGATGATGTTATTTCCTGGGCTGGTATTCTTCCAGCGTATGGGACAGTAAAATCCATTTGGGAGCTCAGAAAACTGTCAAAACTGTTAGAAACTCTGAGCAATGCAACTTTTTCTGCGCTAGAATTGGTGACGGATGAGTTAACTGCAATGAGGACTGTAGTGTTGCAGAATCGTATGGCGCTCGATTTCACCCTAGCGGTGAAAGGAGGTACTTGTGCTCTTATCCAGGAGGAGTGTTGTTCGTTCATCCCAGATAACGAACATGATATTGACAGTCATCTAGAGATCCTACAACAAGTTTCTGAACTTACAAAACCAGGACAGAATCCATTAACTGACTTTTTCCAAAATTGGTTTGGAAATTGGGGAACAGTACTTATGAATGTCTTAATTGCTATATGTGTTGGTGCCATTATATTCCTACTGTTGGGTTGTTGCTGCATTCCTTGCATCCGAATGATAATATCAAGTGTATTGTCTGCCAATGCAACTAAAGCTTATTATTCTGAATATACAGAACATGAGTCATGCGAAAAACTGTATGAATAAAATGTATTACTGGTGATACAAAGTGTTGTAAGGGGAAATGTAGTAAGAATCTTTGTGTTCAACATCTTTGTATCATGTATAGTAAGGGTTAAAATGTGAAATTGCATTGCAAGCAAAGAAGCAAGTTAAAATAAGTTGTTTTTCTTGTAAAGAATTTGCTGACCAAAGAGGAATGCACAGATGCTACCTTGGTCCAGGCACAAGCTTATCTTGTGTCTGACCTCTGACCATCTAAGGCTCCAGTATGTGAATTTATAGCCTTGACTGAAATTCCTTGTCTAGTAACCAGCTGCTGTGTACGTGAAGAAGAGGGTATAAAAACCCATGTAAAGTGTACAGAAATTAGACTGCTGACATACCATGTACTTTGTAGCATGTCTCCATGCATGTAAAATAAACCTTTTTGCTTACTTTTATCTGTGTGATTCTTCCAGTATATGTTAAGAGTGTTAAAAAAAACAGTATTTCTAAGTCTCGGCCCCTTTACTAAGAATAAATAAATAAAGAGAGAACGATTTAATGTATACACGGACCTACACAGCACAAATTTGTTAGGGGCTCAATACATGTAAAGTGTGCTGGCAGTTTGCGACTGAGTGTGTGATTGCCTGCCATTGAGGAGCAATTGCAGAACAAACATATACACACTTTGCCCTAACACAAACACTACTGCTATAAAGTAAAGAAAAAAGACAGCAAATCAAGGAAGGCTGTTTCTTTCAATGTGTGTGCTTTTCCGGTTGCAGCTGCAGTATGAATAAGAAGGGAAAAAAAACATAAAAAGTGCTTTTAACACGCAAACAAGAGGTAGTAGCTACTAAAAGGCTATTTTGCATACAAGTAAAAATAAAACCTCCAACAGCATAAGAAGAAAATGCTAAGTAGTGGGCAGCACTGTGTGAAGCAGGGAACTCGAATAACGAGTCTCTTTTTATTTATTTTATATTTGTTGACTGGGCTAGTCTAACTGGATATATGTCCATTTTCAGTAGAGGCCCGAGGAGATAAGCTCCAAGACATGGTCCAAATACAATAATACAAGTACAAACAAATAAAAAAAAAAAAAGAAATAAAATCTAATATTCTAGTAAAAATAGCAATTTTCCTGGTATGGAAAAAAAAAATGCATCAACAATGGTAACGTGTATTTCAGCATAGAGGTTGCAACAGGATGTAACACTGAGGTAAAAAGTCACAAACAGTGCAAATTGAAAGAGCTTAGATAACAATGCAGGTTAAGTCAGAGGTAGATAAAAGGAAATAATCATAGTAAAAAAGGAAAAAAAAAAAGAAAGAAAAATCATCAGTACTTGCAACATGTGAATTACAGCAGAAAGGTTAAGCAGGATCTAACACTGAGGACCTGCAGTATAATATAGTGCTATTTTTAAGTATGGTGACATAGTATAGGTTAAGTCAGAAGTGAAAAAAAAGGGAGTTTGATGTGTAGTATTGTAGCAAAGGATTAGCTTAAGAAAAGCTATATAAAGAGGATAGACATAGTGAAAAAAGGTAGAACAGAAAAATATAATAAGGTTGGAAAATGTAGTAGAGGATAGTAGGGAGTAGATAGGTAAGTCAAGTTAGTAGAGGTAGATGACTAGTCTGGTCTGGAGCAGGGGCATAGCCAGTATGTTTTGAGGAGAAGTTTAATTCTGTTTTTAAATAGAGATAGAGAGGTGAGTAAGGTGATGTCATTAGGGAGAAAATGTCAGGATTTACCTACTGTATTAGAGAAGAGAGAATCCTCAGCTCTGTTATTAGGGTTTGAGGTGTGGATAAGAAGTTTGTGAGATGATCGTAGGGACTTTAGGTTTTTATAGGGGGTGATGAGGGTAGATAAACTTGGAGTATTAGAAGGTTTGTATAGGATGTTGTGGGCAATGGTTAGTTGGTGAAATTTAATCTGTTGTTGTAGTTCTAACCATCCTAGCTGTTTTAAGTTTATACAATGATGGGTTTAGAATGGGTTGCCTGTAGCAAATCGTGCAATGTGATTATAGGTCATTTCCAATTTACTGAGGTTATTCTTGGAGAGATTAGTAAAGATGGGAGAGGCATAAAGGAGTGTAGAGATCAAATGGGTGTGGGCGATAGTACTTTTAGCAGTAGGGGAAAGGAATGGTTTAACCCTATAGAGAATGCCAATTTTTTTATTGACAGTCTTTATGGTATTATTGATGTGGATGTCGAAGTTCAGATTATTGTCGATGGTGACACCTAGTAGTTTGGTGGTATAGTCAGAAGATATTATAGTACCATTGATAGATGTCACTGAGAATTGAAGAGGAGAGGACTTCAGAGTGGGAGTGAAGAGGAGGAGTTTGGTTTTCTTTGGGTTCAAAAGAAGGCAATGCTGAGTGAACCATTGTTCAACTATGTTAAATACCTTTTGGGTGAGAGCATGAAGGTCATGGGAGGATGTAGCTGAACATAATAGTGTGGAGTCATCAGTATATTGTATACATGTGGCTTGTGGGATAGCTAGATGAAGGTCATTAATAAATATGTAAAAAAGAAGGGGTCCAAGTATGGAACCCTGAGGGACACCTAAGGTAATGGGTAAATGGGAGGATAAAGTATTATGCCAAAGTACTGCTTGTTGACGTTTGTCAAGTTAGGATTGAAACCATTTTATCGAAAGTGGGTCTAATGACAGAGATTTTAGGATGTTTATGAGAATCTGGTGGTTTACCATGTCAAATGCTTTAGACAGGTCAATAAATAGAGCAGAAGAAAGATTATTCAGGTTTTGTTGTTTGTTAATGTAGTCAGTAAAGGACAGGAGGGCAGTGGTAGTGCTGTGTGAGGGTCTGAAACCATGTTGACAGTTAGAAAGTATATTGTTTTCGATTAAATGGTGAAGAAGTTGTTTATGGATACATTTCTGCATGATTTTAGCTAGGGGAGAAAGTAGGGCAATGGGGCGATAGTTAGATATTTCTGTGGACTGTCCACCTTTATGTAGGAGATAATATGGGAGACTTTCCATAAGGTGGGGATGTAACCCTCAGTAATAGTCCTGTTGACCAGTATGGAAATAGGATAGGCTATGGCATTAGATGATAGTTGTAGATATTCAGAAGGCAGTAGGTCTGCAGAAGGAGAGCATGGTTTCAGTTTGAATAAATGCGGTTGAGACAGGTTTGAGATGAAAGGGAGGTGGGGTTGAGGAGTGTGAGGGTAATGTGAAGGTATTTGATGATAACTGACTAGCTAGTGTTTGGATGGCATCTGTAAAGAAGGTATTGAAGGTATTAACTGTATGGATGGGATTTTTCTGGTCTATATTTTGAGGGTTTGGTGTTGTGGATTGACCTGGGTGGAGTAATTGCTTAATGCTGGCCCAGAATTTCTGTGGGTTGTTGTAATTAGGTTGTTGATATTGTACAAAGTATTTTTGTTTGTCAGAAAATATGGCCTTTTTAGTGTCATTTCTTAGCTGTCTAAAGGTTAGATGGTCAGCAGTGTTTTTTGTTATTCTCCATTTGGCCCAATATTTATTTCTGATGTGAATTTTGTGTTTGGTTTTGTTAGAAAGCCATGGAGCAGACTTGGTCTTAATTCTGATAGCTCTGGAAGGAGCATGATGGTTAAGAATGGCAAGAAAGGTAGAATTAAAGAAATTAACGGCTTCATCTAAAGGCAGTTGTTTTAAGGGAGCCCAATTGCTTGCTCTTAGTTCCATTTGGAATAGATCAGGGTTAAATTTCTTTTTGGATCTAATATGTCTAATGGAGTTTTTCCAGAGGGATCAAAAGTAGAACTGGAATAGAGGTTTGCACACCTTTTTGAAAGAAACTTAATGCCGTGGATGGGATTGTGAGAACATCTTGAGTGATGTCATACAAAGGGAGGTGATTAGCTAAGTGATTGACAATGTTTGAGCTTCGGTCCGAGGCAGAATTGCGATTTTAGGAACAAGATAGTGTCCTTTTAACAAAGATCTGTGAATAAAAACTGCTGAGCAAACCTTTGCTGCAGCCAACAGATTTATTTATCCCGATGTTGAGTAAGGTGAAAATCTTCAGTAGTCCAAGTATATTTCTTAACTTTACCACAAATGCTTCTGTTAAATATTTGTTCATTTGAGCTAATAATGAACTCTTCTTCTTCTCCTCCTGTTAGGGGTGCCACAGCAGAACAAGGGTACACAGAACAACTGAAAGTGGAGTTTTATAATATTGAGTTGCCAGCCCAGCACCCAACCTTGGGCAGAAGGCACACACTCACAACTAGGGCCAATTTAGAGTGTCCAATCCACCTGCAGCATATCTTTGGGATGTGGGAGGAAACCCACACAACTGCAGGGAGGACATGCAAACTCCACACAGGAGGCACCACAGCCGAGAAGCAAACCAAAGAACCTCTTGCTGTGTGGCGGCAACACTAACCAGTGCACCACCATGGCCACCCTGAGCTAATTCTGAACCAATCATCCGAAATACTGTTTCACTCATTGACTGCATAAAGCTTTGTCAGCAAAAGAATGCTTTTGTAGTCAGGGCAAAACAAGCTCAGTGATCAAATTATTTTTTTCCTGACTTAGTGTTGAATAAATACATTTTAAACACTGTTCCATTCACTAATATTTTAGAAAATTAGTTTAATAAGAATTACTAACTTAAGTTTGATATGAATTGTATTGACATTTCATATCTGCCCTTGCTTTCTACACTTACTATCATTTCATAGAAGGATTTATGCAGAAACAGTGCCCAGCTGTGTTTTAGTTAACAGATGACCACCAACCTAGCCGGGTGAGCCTTATTCTGTGTTAGTACTAAGAGATACAAAAGCAAAAACTAGTAAAGTGAAGCAACAGACAAATATTTATAATGTAACAGCACAATGCATTTTGGGAAATGTAGTCTGCTTCACTTTAGTTAATGGTATTATGGCTTTGGAGGAAGACTGCAATTTTTAAAATGCATTGCACTTAGTCTTTCTTTCATAAGAGAGAAAAGAAAAACAATAAAAACTTCTGTGCCATTGACTGAGCTCAACACACAGTGGGAAGCACGTTATACGTGAATGGAGATAACTAACCATCTCTATTTAGTGTTCGATTTCTTGATTCTTCGCACTGGGTGTTTCTGCCACACTAAAGTTACCCTCCATACTCCACTTTAGCAGTCCCAGTTAGCTGAGGATATTGCTAGTATGTCAGTGTCCTCTGTCTCATTGTTTAATAGACCATTCAAACCACTGATGTCAGTTTAATCTGCCATTATAGTGTAAATGCATATCTCCTGTTAAAAGACAAGAATTGCACTGGTGTACATTTGTTGTCTGTACCAAAAAGAAATGCCAGTGATGGTGTTGTGGCTGAACTAAATAGTATATGCTTGTCTTAACTTGTTATTTTTTTTTTCACAGTACAGGAAACTCCAGAGAATGGTGTTGCTGAGATTCCAGAGCCATTATTGAGCACACAAAAAAAGAAGCAGGCAGCATCAAACTTAAAAAAAGGGGAAGGGAGTTGGGAGCCTGTTTTTTGAAATGTTGGCATGGGACTCTTCAGCACCCATCTTAATATGGCCATGTTCTAGGAGAGATCAATCATATCTGCAAATGTTTCACATATTACTTGAAATAAATACTTAGAAACTTTGTATATGGGTTTTCTGATTACTGCTTCACCAGTGGGTAGTTCAGATAAATTCTTCACTGTCCCCAGTGTAGTTTCTTATGGTGGAGAAGTGTGGGTGTTAGCTGAAGCAACAGGTGGAAATAAGAAATCCAGCAAAGTACATGCTGTCATCATCGGGGGTGGGTGGTATTCTATCTTTGAAAACTGAAGAATTGCATTACTATGTTTAGGCTGTGATATCCACTTGCAGAGTTGCCAGCATTTCAAGATCCAGTGTTCTTTAATTTGAGATGGTTAACATTTTTGTTAAAATAAGAAAATCACAATAAAAGTGGTCAAAGAAGTTGTATCAACTGTGCATGATCCCAAAGGAATGTAAGCAATGAATCATTTGCTAGCAGGAGCTATCTTGGGAAATGTGGACCATTTATTGGGCCATGGTGACCTGTAGTAAGTCCTTCTAGGAATGGGGTCTATATTAGAACATTGACTTTTTAAAATGTCGAATGTCTAATATCGACCCCTATTCAGCGAACGTTAACAACATCGAACATGCAGAACATCTAATTTTTTCCAAGGGAAAAAAATTCACTGTTCCGAAACAGATACACACAACACAAACACACCAAACAAACAGCAATCCACACACATACACCTAAAATCCTACATCTAACCCTACACTAAACTGTACACACACCACTAGCTATCCACTTACCTTAACCCAAACCCTAAGCCTAAGGTCCGTCACTATCGCACACTCACCTCACCCGCGCCCTAACTCACCTATCCCGCCCTACCCCTCACGTCCACACAATCGCACACTTACCTGATCCCGACCCGTAACTTTCTACCACAGTGCTGAACATGGCGAAGCCACAGGAATGGCCAACCAAATTCCTTCCTAAGGAAGAAATTAGGTGTTCCGCAGCTTCGCTATTTTCAGCGTTAGCTGAATAGGGGTTGATATTAGAACATTCTAAGTTGTGAAACTTCGATGTTCTAATATAGACCCCTAGGAGTGCTGGAGCTCTGCAAGGGAATGTGTCTGCTGTTGGGAGCCTGGCCTTGGGATGACAAGGACTAAATGGATACACTATTGAAGGAATATCTAGTAGTTATAATGTTTTAAGATCCTGATCAGAGACAGTCTTGGCAAGTCAGGAAGCTAAGATAAAAGCTGCAGTTTTATTTCTCAAGCTACTAACTAGCACAAACAACATCCTACTGTACTCCAGCCACTGAAGCACAGTCCGCAGAATGTTCAGGAGGTCCAGAATATAGTGATAATCCTGGTGGAAAAAATACAGTCCTGCTTAAGGAAAGATAGCTTCTTGTGACAAGGTAGAGTCTGTCATCAGGCTGAAGATGCTATGTTTTTTCAGACAAGAAGATGGGAATTGAGAAAATTGGCCCTTCAAATAAGAATACAGGGAATAAAAATGTTTGTTTCATGTACAGTGAAACTGTGGCATAATAAAGTTAATTTCAGACAGAAATAGAAAAGACTATTCCCAAACTGCAACTATGCACCTTTATGTGTAGGAAATGGTAAAATACTTCTATTTAAATGTATGTTTTTCAAATTCAGTGAACAGTGTAACATGCTTTCTGTGCAGAATTTCTTCAAGAGAGAGAAAGAAAGAGAGAGAGGTAGTACATTACCTGTCAGTAATTGGTGGGGGGGGGGGGGTCTTGGCCTGAACTCTAGGGGAGTGCAGGGGCTTATTCCCTACAAACAGTTCTTGCTTTATTGTCATGCTGGCTCATAAATTGGGCAGATCAAGCACATGTATTCTGCTTAAGCATATACTCATGCTGTAATTTGCAAGTTATGATCAGGATAGTGTGATGCAGGTTTTTAAGTAGTGAGCTTTTCTGCATCCAACTAAATCTAGTAGATCTGTGCAGCTTAGTGTTTTACAGGTGAATGTATCATCTGCATACAAAAAAATAGTAAATGGAAATTTGAGTAATATGCTTCTTTAACTCTATTACCCTTTGTGGCTGTGAAAGATAGCAAGTGAACATAACTAAATGTGAACTTTGATTTTGCAGGATTGGTGTCTTTTTTTTTTTTACTTTTTTTCTTCCCTTCTGCTGATTTATAGCTACAGTATTCTTGGTATTACCCCCCCCCCCCCAGTGACTGGGACTGCCTTGGCTGGAGGCAAATTGGAAAAATGTTGGGGAACCATGGAGTGGAGCCTCTAACAGCATCATATATATTTTTTTTACATGGATTTTTTCTGTAATGCTAGAACAGGGGGATCTGCTGACAACACTTGTATCACCACATAATATCAGATGGGGTTCAGGCACCTGGACAGCGAAACATTTACCTGTGATACATTTGGTTGGGGACACATGGCTGAAGTGACATTCAGCTGTAGAGAAATGTGGCTGTGGCTAATTCCCTGTCGGCAAAGAGAAGAATGCTGTGCCATGCTTACAACTTCAGTAACCAAATGCACAGGGGGGAATTAATGTCCACAGCCCCCAAGGCAATATGAGACAGCTGGCAGCATGGCAAGCATCATCAGCAGGCTGGGCAGTGAGCATGTCAGTGGCAATAAAACTGCAGGTCACAATGGCAGTGCCTTTATAACTGGTATGTGTGGATCATTACCTTATTCACAGTGTCTAGGAAACATTACCTAAAATGCATACTAGAGCATACATGTAACTACAGTAGCATGCAGGATTCCCTCCATGCTGTAGCACACTTCTACATGTTGTAGTTACATAAGCATGTGCTGTACACTGAACACAACACTCATTACCCCTTCCACCCCCATGCACTTATTAATTAAAGCTGTGGACATGGCAGTGTGTGCATCTGCCTGCGGACTGGGAATTTGCAACAGCCATATTTCTCTGCAGCTGAATGTCACTTCAGCCATGTGTCCCCAACCAAATATACCACAGGGAAATTTCTCGCTGACTAGGTGCCTGAACCCTATCAGGGGTTCAGGCACCTGGACAGCGAAACATTTACCTGTGATACATTTGGTTGGGGACACATGGCTGAAGTGACATTCAGCTGTAGAGAAATGTGGCTGTGGCTAATTCCCTGTCGGCAAAGAGAAGAATGCTGTGCCATGCTTACAACTTCAGTAACCAAATGCACAGGGGGGAAATAATGTCCACAGCCCCCAAGGCAATATGAGACAGCTGGCAGCATGGCAAGCATCATCAGCAGGCTGGGCAGTGAGCATGTCAGTGGCAATAAAACTGCAGGTCACAATGGCAGTGCCTTTATAACTGGTATGTGTGGATCATTACCTTATTCACAGTGTCTAGGAAACATTACCTAAAATGCATACTAGAGCATACATGTAACTACAGTAGCATGCAGGATTCCCTCCATGCTGTAGCACACTTCTACATGTTGTAGTTACATAAGCATGTGCTGTACACTGAACACAACACTCATTACCCCTTCCACCCCCATGCACTTATTAATTAAAGCTGTGGACATGGCAGTGTGTGCATCTGCCTGCGGACTGGGAATTTGCAACAGCCATATTTCTCTGCAGCTGAATGTCACTTCAGCCATGTGTCCCCAACCAAATATACCACAGGGAAATTTCTCGCTGACTAGGTGCCTGAACCCTATCAGATGTTCATCATGATTCACTGTTGCAGTCCTTACAAAATGGGTTATCTGGCTCCCAGTAGCCCACAGTCTTCCAGAATACCAAAGTCATTGGTATATGACGTCGGCTGCCCTCAGTTTAGGCCTGACTTCAGGTACAAAGGAAGGCAGCTGATGCCATTTCCTCAGTCTTTCTTGCCACGGAGCCTGAAGCAGTAGCATTTTGCACGAGTGCCGGTTGGCTGAGTACTTTGTTTTTGTATTCCAACTGCTTAGTTGAAGACATCCTCAGATAAGTACCCCGTTGGGGACCCTCTTTTCTTGCTTTAACGAATGTCAGAGGAAAGTTAATAACTGTCTTGCTTGTGGAAAACAGATTCTGCACTATGATTTTCACTCCTATTGTATTACTTGTTTGGGCCTTTAGCATGACGTCCCTAATTGTGTTCTCTGTGCTTCTTTCAACCCACATACCATACGCCGTAGAGCTAGGATCTTGTTCAACCATTTCGGAGTTTGGCCTAAGTTCTTCGGTATGGCGTCTTCTGGTCTCCCGACTTCAGATGTTCTTTAGAAGCGCAAGGATAAGGACCATGACAGGCTTAGGGTCAAATTAGCTGCCAAAGTCCCTGTTAAGTTGGTTGTCAGCCCAGCAGTAGTCAGTGAGGCGCTTTCCTTGCCCCTGCAGTCTGTAGATGTTCAGCAGCAGGTGTCTGCTGAGACCTTTTCTGAGTCCTCCATACTGTAGGCTTCCACTTCATCTTCTGACCCTATGCCAGTTGCCGCCTCTGATGGATCTGGAGCCACTAAGCAGGTGCCGGCTTCTGAGGCCTCTTTTCTCTGCCCTGAGACCAGATCCAGACTGACGACTTTGATTCAGACTTCTGTGGTGGCTATGCCTACTGAGTCCCTCTGGCTTTCTAGCAGGCCATCCAACTGAAAATCTACTCCAAAGCAGGCATCGGCCTCCCCTCAAATGCCTCAGGCTCAGGTGGTTAAAATGGCTAGTGATCTCTTGACCCTTATCAAGGGCTCTCAGCCACCTCATTCTTAGAGGATTAGGGAATTGTCTCCAGAAGTTTTGTCTGCCTCAGACTCTGAGGTTTCCAGCACCTCTGCTGATGAAGAGGGAAACTCTCAACTTTTTTCTGGTTTTGAGGATTCTGATGCAGAAGACTCCATCCCTTCTGCCTTCCTTCTGGAAGATTTTTCTTTTGGGGATACTCTGAATACTCTTAGGGAGCATTTCAAATGGGAAAGTCAGGACTACCCTCAGTCTAAGAAACGGATTAGGGAGTTCTTAGATTTGCCACAGCATAAGCCTTTGGCTATCCATCTGGTTTTGGACATTGCTGATGTTTTCATGGAGAATTCTTTGACTCCTAATTCTGTTCCTCCTGCTGCCAGAAAGCCTGTCCAGTATTATAGAGTTTCTGATTCTCATCAGTTCCTTTTCAAGAATCCTACTGCTGATCCAGAGATTATTTCTAAGGGTCCTAAGGGTGTTAAAGCCATGGTTGCTAAAAATCCTGTTCCTTCTGACAGGGAATCTAGGGCCTTGGATAGATGGGATAAAAAGGTTTATACTTCTTCCACCCTGGCTATTAGGTCTGTTGATTGTTTTTCATATGCTTAAGTATCAGCAGCATACTTTGAAGGTTATTAAGGCTAAAATTGATGGTGTTCCTTTCCTATGGAGAGTAAGGACATGCAAGATTTATTGAATTCTGCCACTCTTGTCACTAAACATTCTCTACATTGTAGCTTTGACACTTTGAAGGCTTCTTGCAAGGCAGCAGCCACTGGTTCTGTCATTAGAAGAAATGCTTGGCTCAGGGAACAGCCCCTTTTTGAACCTGTCAAATCTAAATTACTGGATATGCCTTTGCACAAGGACAGTCTTTTTGGTATCAAAGCAGAAAAGGTGTTGAAAAAGTTGGAGGATAAGGCCAAATCTATGCAAACTGTTAAGGACTTTCTGCAAGTTCAGCCTCCTCGTTTTAGTAGACATTACCCTTCTAAGAATTGGACTTTTCCTGACCCTAGTAAACAGAGTTGCACTAGGCCTAGGGGTTACAGGTCTTCTAGGGGACCGACTTCCACCCCTAAAAGGCTAAGTGCTGGCAGGCTTCCTCTTCAAAATCAGGGAGTTCTAAGCAAACTTCCCAAAGCAAGCATTCCCAATGACTCTGGCCTTCCCCTGCCTTCCTCTGTGGGCCCAGGGTTTCCTTTGGGGGGAAGGTTAGCCATTTTTGCAGATGTCTGGTTCACCATCACAGATGAAAAATGGGTGCTCAAAATAGTATCCCAAGGCTACAAATTCTCCTTTCACACCTTCCCTGTCCACCAAGGATACCCAGATATCCCCCCAAATCAAAGGGCAGAAGCAGAAAAACAAGTTTCTTCTTTGCTAAACCTGGGAGCAATAGAGCCAGTTCCTGTACTACAGATAGGCCAGGGTTTCAACTCAAGATTTTTCCTGGTTCCCAAAAAAGGGGGCATCTGGCACCCTATTCTGGATTTGTCTATTCTAAACACTTTTCTGGTGATTCCCAAACTCAAAATGCTCACTCTTCAGCAGTTGTTGCCAATGCTGGCCAAGGATTCCTGGCTGGTGACTTTGGATCTCAAAGAAGCTTATCTGCACATCCCAATAAGGGAAAGCTGCAGGCAGTTCCTTCGCTTCAGGACGGGGAACAGGTACTTCCAATTCTCTGCATTGCCCTTTGGCTTATCTACTGCTCCCAGAGTTTTTACCAAATGCCTGGCTCCAGTCATTGCTTTTTGCAGGCAAAGAAACATTCATATTTACCCTTACTTGGACGATTGTCTTATTCAGGCAAACTCTCTAGAGCAACTTCTAAAGGATTTGGACTTTGTAAAGAACATTCTCACCTCTTTGGGCTACACCATCAATGAAAAGAAGTCAAAATTGGTACCCACCAGGGAGATTGTATTCCTGGGAGTGAGCCTGAACACAGCCGCCCAGATGGTATTCCTCCCTCAAGAGAAACAAATGGATCTTTCGTATTACTTCAAACATTTGGCAAGCATGGCCCAGCTCTCTGCAAGGCAATTCCTGCAAGCCCTGGGATTCATGGCTTCATGTATGCTGATGATTCCATATGCCAGACTTCATATGAGGAAAATACAATGGTACCTCAAAAACATTTGGTGTCAAAACACTCAGGATTTAGACTTGATACTTCCTCTGATTCCCTGCCTGCAGACAGAGTTCCTTTGGTGGGCGACAGCCTGTGCATAAAACAAAGGCCTGCCTTTCTGTCCACCTCCTGCCAGATTCTCACCACAGATGCCTTGGACTACACTTGGGGAGCACATCTAGAGGGCAGATGCATTCAGGGGATTTGGAACTCTCAACAGGTTCATTTTCACATAAATCTGAAGGAATTGATGGCAGTCCAGAAGGCCTTGATGGCTTTCAAACATCTTCTCTCTCCTGGTACTCTTCTGGTTAGGACAGACAGCACCACAGTCATGTGGTACATCAACAAGCAGGGAGGGGCACACTCTTACCCCCTGTGCAGACAAAGCATGATACTATGGTCCATAGCAGCTTCCATGCACATTCATCAGATAGCTCAGTTTCTTCCAGGAAGGCTCAACACCTTGGCAGACAAGTTGAGCAGGCAGGTCTCAGATCCTCATGAGTGGCAACTAAACAAGACCATCTTCTATTGCATCATTCAGTATTGGGGCACTTCCCAGGTGGATCTCTTCTCATCTCCAACCAACCACCTTCTTCCAACCTTTTGCACCAGGGATCATCACAACAGAGCTTGGAAAGTAGATGCTCTGTTCTTCCCCTGGACACAGCTCTCAGTCTATGCATTCCCTCCTCTGCCTCTTCTTCCCAGAGTGCTGTTAAAGATAAGGGACGAAAAACCAAGGGCCATCATCATAGCTCCAGACTGGCCCAGACAACATTGGTATCCACTACTTTGCAGTCTCCCAGTCTCAGCATTGGCATCTTCCCCTGATACCAGATATCTTGGTTCAGGAGGGGGGAACAATTCTGCATCATCATCTTCAGACTCTGCATTTGGCAGCTTGGCTCATAATTTAAACTTTTCCCAAAAAGTGATTGAGGTCCTTCGTGAGGCCAGGAGGCCTAGCACTAGGAAATTTTACACAGATAAGTGGAAACGATTCTCCATTTGGATGCAGACTAGAGGGGAAGACCCTTCTAGACCTACTCTTCCTCTTATTCTTGACTATATGGCATACTTGCTTAATGGTGGACTTTCCTTTTCTTCTGTCAAAATTCATGCTTCAGCTATTTCTGCTCATTGTTCCTTTGAGCATCCCATTTTCTCTCATCCCTTGATGAAATAGTTCCTCAGGGGAGCTAGCAATTTTAAAGTCTCCCAGAAGGGCACCTACTCCTGCTTGGGATCTCAATTTTGTACTTGAGAAACTTACTCTGCCTCCTTTTGAACCAGCTGCCTCAGCAGACCTGAAGTTTCTCTCCTGGAAAACTGCCTTTCTCTTGGCTGTTACTTCAGCTAGAAGAGTTTCTGAGCTGCAGGCCTTAATGGCAGTAGAGCCTTTTATCATCTTCCATTTGGATCATGTTTCTCTTCAAACTAATCCCTCCTTTATGCTTAAGGTGGTTTCTAGTCTGACTCTTAACCAGTCTATCCACCTGCCTACCTTCTTTCCTAATCCTCAGAATAAAGGGGAAAGGTTACTGCATTCCCTAGATGTGCATAGATAGCTTAGATTTTATCTGGACAGGACTAAATATTTTCGAAAGTCGGATCAGTTGTTGGTCAGTCTTGCTCCTGGAGCTAAGGGTAAAGCTATTTCTATACAGACCATTTCTAAGTGGACTGCTCATTGTATTCACTTTTGTTACTTACAGCATGGCAAGGTTCCTCCACAGAGTATTAGGACCCATTCTACAAGGGCAGCCTCTACCTCAGCAGCTTTTTTAAGAGGTGTACCTACTAGGGACATACTAGAAGCAGCTACATGGACGTCTGTCCACACTTTCTCTAAACATTACAATTCACCCTTGTTTTCTAAGTCCAGGGCTGGTTTTGCCACTGCAGTGTTGCAGGGCATCCTTACCAACCCTTAAAAAGTGGGTGCTCCTCCTCCCTTTTGTTTTTTTTTCCTGGGCTTTGGGAATCAACCCATTTTGTAAGGACTGCAACAGTGAAACACGATGAACATAGTACAGTTGTGTACACTTACCATAAATGTAGATGTTTGAGTGTATTCACTGTTGCAGTCTTGGTTCCCCCCCCTTCCCTCCCCCTTTTTCCCTAGGGCACAGACTGGATTTTTCTTTTTCTGGTCTAACCTTGTTTTGGGGGGATCCTGACAGTTAAGGCAAGAAAAACTGAGGAAATGGCATCGGCTGCCTTCCTTTGTACCTGATGTCCTGACGTCAGGCCTAAACTGAGGGCAGCCAATGTCATATACCAAGGACTTTGGTATTCTGGCTGACTGTGGGCTACCGGGAGCCGGGTAACCCATTTTGTAAGGACTACAAAGCCCTACCATTTAATAATGAACTTTTAACAGCAATATGTCTTAGGATCATGACATGGCATGCCCCCATTATCTAGGGAGTGACAACTCACAGACACATGACATGGCATGCCCCCATTACCTAGGGAGTGCCAGCTCACAGACACATGACATAGCATGCCCCAGTTACCTAAGGAGTGCCAGCTCAGAGACACATAATATGGCACACCCCCGTTATTTAGGGAGTGCCAGCACACAGACAGATGACATGGCACTCCCCCATTACCTAGGGAGTGCCAGCTCACAGACGCATGACATGGCACTCCTCTGTTACCTAGGGAGTGCCAGCTCACAGACACATGATATGGCATGACCCCATTACTGAGGGAGTGCCAGCTCACAGACAGAAGTTCTGCTCTCCCTTCTGAAATGAGTGAACTGGCTCTTTCCCAGCTCAGCTCCTCCATTGACTAAGCTACTAATTGATCTCAGGTTGCCTGGGTCACAGTGAGGTCTTCATCCCTCTACAACATGGAGGCAGGGGTTGTAAGACTGATTTATGTTGAACAACATGGAGACAGGGGTTGTGAGACTGATTTCTGATAAACAACATGGTGACAGGGCTTGTGAGACTGATTTCTGTTGAACAACATGAAGACAGGGGTTGTGAGATGATTTCTGTTGAGCAACTTGGAGACAGGGGTTGTGAGACTGATTTCTGTTGAACAACATGGAGACAGGGATTGTGAGACTAATTTCTGTTGATTCTGAAAGCAGGTAAGGAATGTCTTACACAAAGGAAGAATAAAGTACAGTTGTGTAAACTCTTACTGTCGCTCGGCCCTCTAAATACAGATGAAAAGCAGGTGGTGTATTTCAGTTAGCTGCTTTATTACATAAAAACACATCAGGATGGATAGCAGTATCATAGAATATAAACAAACTGATTAACAGACAGATCTTACATACATTACATGCTTACATCTCAACAGCTTACTACAAAATGGCAGTCAGGCTCGCACGTGCTCAGTATTTATACACTTGTGCAAGCCCTTAAATAGCGTCTTAAAGGTATATAGACATACATTGATCTACATCCTCTCCTTTTAAAAAGATTGCTCTTAAATGAAAATGACACTGCAGTTAGGCATGCGGTAATATAGACATTAGAAACAAACACAATTTTCATGTCCAAGTTGCTGTGTATCTATAACATGGTCTGGAGATGTGACCTGATCTGGTGACATAAGAATTTGGACTGGGTTTAGTAACAGGGATAGTCTTCGGTGAACAACTCATATTAGGAACTTCGTGATTCATCACAGGAATGGGAATATTCTCTGGAATTTCTGGAACAGAAACACTGGACAACTCACTCTGAGATAAAGAGTCTTTCTCATAGGCTATGTGCTGTGGTATAGGCCTGGACACTGGTATCAAATGTTTCCGACTCCATCTAAACTCTACTCCTTCTCGTTATGAATAGAGTGGTTTACTGGTGTTATCATAGTAGGACTTCTGGGTTAAATGCTTCTTCAACAGATTGGTTTTCACTAACCTGTTGTTCTTGATACATGGAACCAACAATTGACTATTGATTGGTAACGTGCTTCTGGTTTGTCTCAACAGAATTCTCTGGGCAGGTGAACCAAGATGTTTATCACAAGGAATATTTCTGAGATTCAAGAGATTCAGGAAAACATCACTATTGTCTCGTTTCGACTTCGCTGTTAACCGCTTTGCACTTTGAACGGCACGTTCTACCAAACTATCTGACTGCAGATACTCTGAGCTACTCATGACATGAGTAAAGTCCAGGTCTTTAGCAAATCTTTTGAACTGTTGGCTTGTAAACTGCATGCCATTGTCAGAAATAACTTTGTGTGGGCTACCATGGACTGCAAAATGACGCTTCATCTTAGCAATGTCAGTATTCAATGCTAGATTGGAAAGTAGGTGTGATGTCCCACCACTGGACCGGTAATCAAGGAGCCTCAATCCTCACCACTGGCATTAGTAGGGGACGTACATTGGGAGGATGACAGGTATACACACAGCATTTCCAGATGCATCAAGTGCAATTTCCATTAAGACCACGCAGAGACCACTGTCAGTCCAGGGCTGTTTTTTTCCTCCTTTCTCCAGATCACCAATAAGACTCCCCACTAGCCCAGCTATAGAGTTGAAATCTCAGCTGAGTGGCCAATCCAAGACCTCCAGCACCTCTCTGTCCAACCAGTGCTTTGTGTCCCTGCCCAAGTAGCTGAACCCCACACTCTGAGGTTTGATTTATGCACACACACACACACACACACACACACACACACACACACACACACACACACACACACACACACACACACACACACACACACACACACACACACACACACACACACACACACACACGCACACACATACACACACAAACACACACACTCACACACACCTGGGAAAGGCTGGCATACATTTACTAGCTATGCCCCCCTCTGCCCAGACTATAAGGTAGTTATTACTGCCACCAGTCACCTCTTTATCAGCTAATTTAAGGCCCTTAACAAAGGGTATCCAATCTTACTGTGTAATGTTACTATCAATATAAATGGTTGTTTGACAAAGAGCAAGGCTATTAGGAGTGGCCCACAGTATCACCAAATAAATATGCAAGTACTCTCAGAACTTAAATATTTCTAGACAGATCAGCCACAATGAAATGTTTAAATATATTTAATAATAAATAATAAAAGAACAAGACAATACTAAATATACATTTACATTAACATCAGAGTTCAAAAATCACAGGAAATATTTAAAACAACATTGCAGGATAGTCTCAAATAAATAAAGAAAACTATCTAAACTAAGCTTTGCTATATTCCTGACTAACCTAGAAACTTACTCAGAGCAGCAAGGCAAATGTGTGATGAATGGATCTTGTAACTGATGTTGTTAGGTCAAAAACAGAATACAGAATGTTTAGTCTCTGTCTCAGAGAGTTCTTAAACTAATATTAATATCTCAAATATTACTGCTGGGATAGCTTGCAGGATGACATAATTTCTTATCATCTGACTCTATCCCAGGTAAACCCCCCACTGCTGAAAGCTAGGAGTATTTAACATCTGCCTGTGAAAATACATATACAAGGGCTTTTCCTTAGATCTGTGCAGCTGTTAGAAGTCATAAAACAATAAAACAAATCTAAGACAATAGAGAAAGTTCCCTAGTTCTAAACATTGTGTCTGTTACTGTACTTATGGCCTGGCCATAAAATAATTTAATTTCAGCTATTTTTCTGAAGTTAACCTTTTGTAGTCCAATTTCCCATGTTAAAATATATACATCTAAACAGTTACAATAATGCAAGTACATTTCTGTTCTATTCCAGTAGGGCATGTTGTGGTTACATTTTAAGCATTTTGCAAAAACCTTTTCAACACACATTTTTGTACCAGCAATTTGATATACACATAACACACAGTTCTAATATAGTTGTAACACAAGCATCTTACACAAAGCATGTTGACATTCACAAATGACACATGACTATTTACAAAATTCCAGACAACTGTGCTGGCAGTATCTCTCTTTGTCACACTTCTATATAAATCATGTTGATATTCGCAAATGACATATAATTATTTGCAAAATTCCAGATAATTGGGCTGGGAGTATCCTCCTTTGTCTCAGTAGGTCAATCTTGAACCAATTAGAATAAGAGTCTTCTAACACCAAATAATATTGACCATTCTACTCGAAAATGTTGGTGGCTACTGTCGACCATGGTACTTCAGGAATCTGGTTCAGCTGAAGTGGTTCCTTCTGTTGATGCGACTTAGTACTATTATACACAGAACAAGATGATAGCACCTTCTCGATATCTTGTGACGTAGAAGGCCAAAATACTAGACCTCTCGCCTTTCTTTTGGTAGTCTGCATCTGGGTGACCTTGATGTAAGATAGTAATGTACTATTGTTGCAAAGACTTTGGAGCAATTACTTTAGGACCTTTCATAATAATGTCATTGTCAGACAAAATCTCACCTCTTTACGGAAAATAAGGTTGCACGTCTTGGGGTAAACTAGATAGCTTTGACAGCCATCCTCCTTTGGTAAAGTTGTTTAGCTATTGTAAAACTGGATCTGTGGCTGTATGATCTCTAAGCTCATTCAGAATCAAGTTTCTCATTCTCATGCTGTTCAGTGGTGTTTCTGGATGATCTGGGCAATGTGTCAGCAAGATAAAGAAGCTTGCCTTTCATGGAGACAAGATTGAAATTATACTTTTGCAATCTTAACATCAAGTGTTGCAATCTGGCTGGAGCTGAATGCATAGGCTTTCTCAAAATAATGACTAGAGGTTGGTGGTCTGTTTCCATCTGGATTGGTCTACCATAATCATAATCATTGAACTTGGAACATGCAAATATAATTGCTAAAAGTTCTCTCTCTATCTCAGCATATTGAAATTCAGTTTGGGTGAGAGTTCTTGATGCACAGGCAACAGTTTTACCCTCTTGTAGAATGACTGCACCAAGACCAAAATTTGAAGCATCATATGAAAATGTAACTGACTTGTGGACATCATAGTATCTGAGAGTAGGTGGACTGGCAATTCTCTGTTTCAGGACATCAAATGCTGTCTGTTGTTGTTCTAACCATGACCAGGATACATCTTTATGTGTTAGCTCTTTGAGTGGTGCTGATATTTGGCTCAAGTCTAGAATTAATTTGCCTAGGTAGTTAACCATGCCAAAAACGTTGCAGGGCTTGAACATTGTCTGGAGCCGGCATCTCAAGAATGGCTGTTTGCTTAGAAGGGTCTGGTCATAAGCTTGAACTGGTAAATAAATGACCAACATAAGTGACTTCTTGTAACCTGAATTTGCATTTCTGTGCATTGAGCTTAAGATTCACTTGACATGCTCATTCTAGAACTTTTCTGAGGTTTCTGTCATGCTCAGCTTCACTATTACCTCCTACTAGTATGTTGTCTACTATAATAGCACAAGGATACCCAGTAAAAATGTTCTTCATTGCATGCTTAAAGAATTCACTTGCAGAATTTATCCCAAATGGCATTCTCAAAAATCTGTACCTTCCAAAAGGAGTACTGAAAGTAGTTAGCAATGAGGATTTCTTGTCAAGCAAATTTGCTACAATTAACTCTTTGCATCTAAGACAGAAAACAGTGACATTTGGCATGAGAGCTGCAACTTCTTCAACTGTTTGCATTGGATGAGGTCTTTTCAGTGCCTTGTTAAAATTTCATGGATTAATACATTGTGATGTCATCTGAGTTTTTCTTATGAGCTACCACCATGGAAGATACCCATTCAGTTGGTTCGTCTACTGGACAAATCACGCCTTGTTGCACCATTCTGTCTAGTTCAGCTTTGACTCTGTTCTGCATAGCTATTGGAACCTTCCAGGCTGTTCTGATAACTGGACTGACATCTGGGTTTAACTTCATTAAATACACAACTGGAAACTTATCTAGTTTGTCTTCAAAGAGATTAGCATAGTTGGAAAAAACAGACTGGACAAAATTAGAACAGTGGTCTTTTAAGCTGACTTGGTGGATTTCCTTATTAAATGAAAGCAGTCCCATTTTCAAACTGTCTCTGAGCCCTAATAATGACTGTATGTGCCTCTTGACCACATAAAATAATAAGTTGTAGCTTCTCCCAGCAGAGTAACATGAAAGCACTACTGAGCCTTCTGTTTGAATCTATGCACTACCATAAGCAACAAGTTTTGCACACTTTGCCAAAATCAAGCCTTTCACCATCAAATACTCTAGCAAATGTTTCAGCAGACCTAACATTGCACTTTGAGTCTGTATCAACTTTGAGCTCTGTGGGTTTGCCATTTATCCAAACAGTACAAAATCTGCATTCTTGGCCTTTAAATCTACTGCATTGACTGTTTCTGAAAGCGCAGACACACCATCAGCATAAAAAGTATGTGATGCAGGATTACAGCTTTCTAACTGATCAAATCTTTTCTTGAAATGTTCTCTTTTAATAAAATAATGCATGGCTTTTGATTTACAAAACCTTTTGAAATTGTTCAATTTATTACATTTGTGGAATTATTTGACCAAAAGCTAAACATTTTTCCCTTTTAGATTCATCACTTCCACCACAATTAAGACAGTTAGCAATGAAACTGGGATGGGGCTCTTGCTTTGAGCTTACTGATTCACTCTTATACTTCACTGAGGCTGTGCAAACTCTAGAACTTGCTAGAAAGCTATGGGGTTTACTAGTGAGTGCTGCAGCGGCTACAGTTGTTGGCATGTGCTTGGGTCTGTTTCTTTTAACCACATGCTGCATGCTATCAGCGTGAGCTCTAGAGTTACTGGAAACATGCCTTTCTCATTTGTAAGCATATTTGTGTGCTTTTCTGTGAGCTCATATAGCTGACAAATCTCAATGGTCTTATTCAGTTAAATCGGTGTCAAAGCAAAAGCTTTCTTACAGCATCATCTTTAATACCACACACAAGTCTGTATTTTATCAATTTATCCCTGAAATCATCAAAGCTGCATGTTTTAGCCCTGTTTCTCAAATCAGTTCTATATGCTGCAAACGTTTCACCAGGCTTTTGATCCCTTGTGTAAAATAAGTTCCTTTCCATTGTAATGCTTGACTGGGGGGTTACACATTTCTCTAAATTTATGTTTTAAGCACTCAGGGTCCTCTCTTGACTCAGCCAGTATGACAATATGATGCCTTTCCCCTCTCCTGCAAAGACAGCAGGTGCATACAGAAATGAACATTCCCTTACAATTACTTCTGACCCAGCTAAATTAAGTAGAATAAATCAGCAGCAATATGAGTCCAGAAGTTGGTAAAATACTCTCAGCCCAAACAATCCAAATAAAATATAAAAAGAAAGAGAGTATACCACAGCTAAAACTACTTTAATGCACACTAAAACAATTAAAAAGGTAAGCACTTTCACAGTCTATTTTCACAACTGCTATGTTACAAGAATATGAGGGATTTGTGCATTCCGCCATCAGACCGTGAAGGGATGTTTTGTTGTAGAAAATGTAAGGCATGTAGGTATATTCATATAGGCAATACATTTATACATCCAATGCAGAAGTTCGTTATTGAAACTTCCCCTTTATGCAGACTGTCATACAAAGGATTTGATTTATTATGCCTACTGTATAGAGTGCTATGCCTACTACGTGGGAAAGATGAATATATGTCTAAAGGATAGAATATTAGAGCATGCTAATGATATTAAAAATAAGAAAACTGATAATGCTTTAGCTCAGCATGTACTTGACAAAGGGCAGAACCATAATTTTACATTTTTAGTGCTAGAAGTATTAGTTGCCAGTCTGAGAGGTGGGACTTTAAGATTTTAACTGAGGTAAAAGGACAAGAGTGGATAATATGACTAAATAGTGATAACCCCCCTGGTTTAAATGATAGAGTGTCTTTGAAATCAGTTTTGAAAGCATGACATCTGACACACTGAATAATGTATTTTTTTTTTTTTTTTTTATGCTAATTGATTAATGATGTTTATTGATGCTGTATGTTGATTGGATATTTGTTAAATAAATAGGGGTGAGGGTTATATGCTTGTAGGTCTGAAGAAGCAGTTGTGAAAATAGACTGTGAAAGTGCTTACCTTTTTAATTGTTTTAGTGTGCATTAAAGTACTTTTAGCTGTGGTATATTCTTTCTTTTTATATTTAAGTAGAATAAATGTCTTTGTACGGTCATCTTTATCAGAAAATGCAGATTGCATGAAAACGTTGTACTCTTGCTCAAACACTCTCCAGTTTTCTGCAACATTATTGTCAAACACAAGTGCACTGGGCTTTCAAAATCCATCTGCCATGCCCACAAAGTATGCACAAACACAGTGAAAATATGGCCCTTGTAATTATGTATGAACAAACTGTGCTGTAAGAGCTTGACATTCAAATGTACAAAAAAACCTCTTAGAAATACTGTACTTTGTGAAATATGTTCTGAAATGGCTGTATTTTGTGAAATAACTGTACTGTAATACTACACAAACTTGCAAACACTTCATGCGCTTCTGATAACTCAGATAGCTTTAATTAATACAAAAAATATGTGCTTAGCATAAAATACAATTGTTTTCTTTTATTTTATTCATTTTATGCAATTTGGACTTTATTTCAAACTAGACAAAATCAACTACTGCCAAAACATCCAGGAAAAATATACTCACAACGCTCAAAAATTCTGGGCTACTGTAAACTCTATACTTCAACCAGGCAAATCCAGCACCCCAACACCAGCAACAGCAAACAATCATGAGAATATCCCCACTCAGTTCAATAAATATTTCACTGAAACAGTTAAGGCCCTAGCAGAATCCCAGTGTAACAGTAGCTGCCATGTCCTATCAACCCCACAAATTTGCACAAACACACAAGACAATACATTCCACTTTACCTTACACCCTGTATCAATCAAATCCATTTAAAAACTCCTCCACAAGCTTAAACCTACCATCCTGGCTGCAAGTAATCTACCAGCAGAATTCCTACAGCTAGCTGCAGAGGCTATAGCCTACTCTGTCAGTATTCTAATTAATAAATCAATATCAGAGTGTAAAGTACCTACTATATGGAAGATCTCCCACATAATACTACTGTACATGGGAGGCAACACCTTAGAACTCAATAACTACCGACCAATTGCTATTCTATTACCCTTATCAAAAATACTAGAAAGAGTAGTTCACACCCAATTAATGCACTACCTTCTACAAAACAATCTCCTAACTAAATATCAGCACGGCTTTAGACCTTTCCACAGCATCACCACAGCTCTAATGTCCTTTTCCAACTCAGTCAGCCACCACAGAAACAATGGACAACTGGTTTCTGCCATTTTTTTAGATCTGTCCAAAGCCTTCAATATGGTCAACCATAATAGACTCCTTAAAACACCATCCTCACTAAACATCACCACCCCCTCTATAGACATGGTTTAAAAGCTACCTATCAGAATGTCAACAAGCAGTAAAATGGCAGCGCCACCTATCCCCTCTCCTACCAGTATCATTAGGAGACCCTCAAGGCTCCATACTGGGCCCACTTCTCTTCTCTCTTTTCGTCAATCAGCTCTCATCCTCTATACCCAATGCCTCAGTAGTCCAATACACTGATGACACCATGCTCATATGTTCAGTCGCACACTAGCAGACCTTCACTCCATAACCCAACGTTACTTCTCATTAGCTGAGACTAGTTCACTATTGCCCAGCTTATCCCAAATCCAAATAAAACAAAACTTCTTCTTTTCAGTCCCTGTAGCTCCCCTACCCCATGTGAAAACTTTACCATCATGTCAAAAAACAAAACCATTATCACTCCTACCTCACACACCAAACTGTTAGGTGTAGAAATAGATAACAACCTAAAATTTGACATTTGTATAGCCCAAACTATCAAGAAGGTTCACAAAAAACTTGGTATCCTTGAACGGAACAAGCAATTCCTCACTAAACACACCAAAACCACAATTACCAGGACACACCTGTTGTCTACCCTCCTCTATGCATCCCCAGTACTAAAGAACCTCCATAAAACCAGCCTACAGAAATTAGAATCTTGTTACCACAAGACTGCTAAATTTGCCACTGAGACCCCATATAGGACCCATCACTGTGTAGCTCTCAAACAGGTAAACTGGTTAGAGCTACCTCAGCTACTGAAACTCAATCGTCTTTAGCACACAAACTATATTATTACCCAGCTAAAACTCCAGCGTTCCAAAACCTAATTATCCCTTACTCTACAACAAGAACCTTAAGATATAGTACCCAAAACTGCCTAGATGACATCAAGCATAATTCTGTTTCTAAAGCTTGGAATACCCTACCTAGCCACCTGACTTCCATAAGCTTCAACTCACAGTTTAAAAAGCTCCTCAAAGCATATTATATAAATACCTGGTTATGCTCCTGTGACTCCCCGAGATAAATGCTTATTCTATAGCCTACACTCCATGCTAACTAATATGCCCCACAAACCTTTCAAGATGTATTAGTACTAGCCCATCCACAGGATAGGATTTATTCAGCTTTTCCTTGTTCAATCCAGAAATTTTGTTTTTCATCTTTCCCTAAAAACACTAGGTTTCACTAATCAATACTATATGCCATTCACCCCTACTACTCAATAGCATTTTGACCTCCCACAACAGGTTTCCATTACACTGTTTCACCCTTTCTGCTTACCAGCATTCCTGACTAGCATCAGCATTTCACATCACCTCAATAAGTTTGGAAAGCACATGTATCACAGCTATGCTACTGTGTTAAGCTATGAACCTCATACATCAAAGACTCACAAAATGGGTAAAGCTCTTAATATTGTACCTAATATAAGAATGTAACTGCTGTTAATTTTTCTGTGATATCTATAGGAGTATCATCAACATGGTTGTTGTAAATGCACATTATTCTTACTATGTACTAAATGTTATTGTTTCTTATTTTGTAATATATGTATTATCTTAGAACATTTTACTGTGTTACAACTTGATACTGATTGTCTAAGTCTTATTGATCTCTTACTGTCTGATTTATGTATGTATTTTATCCGGACCTTTTCTACCTGGGCCTCTACTGAAAATGGACCTGTGTCCAATTGGACTTTCCCGATAAACAAATGTAAAATAAAATAAATAAAATAATTTCCTGTAGCAATTTGAATATTTCTATCAATTTACCTAAATATATTTTAGAGCATTCAGCATACTTCATTTCATATTTTGGGAATAAAAAATAGTTTGAGCAAGTTTTAACATCTGAAATTTGTTTCTGACCTGTTTTGCGAATTATACATGCAGTAGGGATTATCCAGTCCTGTATATTCTTTCAACACCAACTAGATGCCTCTCGGATTCAAATTGGAGAACATGGAGGTTTCTCTGGAAACAAATAATTTTTGCCATGCCTCATTGGACACCATGTTGCTCATCCCTCTAAATACAGATGACAAACAGGTGGGTTATTTCATTTAGCTGGTTTTATTACATAAAAACACATCAGGATGGATAGCAGCATCATAAAATATAAACGCTTTACATCTCAATAGCTTACTTCAAAATGGCAGTCAGCTCACATGTGCTCAGTAATTATAAACTTGTGCAAGCCCTTAGATAGCTTCTTAAAGGTACATACACACACAACCTTAATCTGCACTTACCATAACAGCAGATAGCCTTCTCTTCACTGTTGTAGTATTCTACATAATAGTGATCTCCTCCCCACGGAAACCCGACACTCGGCCAGTATGCAAAAGCCTAATGATCTTGTATGCACCTTATGTCACATTTATGCTCCTTGCACAGAACATAGGGCATAAAAGGGATGTATGGATGCAACTACCCATAATTGAATTGCTCCAGAAGAAAATAGTCTCCAAAGGACAAATAAATCCATTCACATCCAGAAGGGAAAAATACAGAACAAACAAGCAGGGGTTGGAGAGAGGGAGCAAATACTGCAACAGTGAAGAGGATATGTTATGGTAAGATTTTATGCAACTGTACTATGTCCTTTTACATCACTGTTGCTGCGTTGTAGTATTCTACATAGAAATGAGAGTTAAAAAGTGCAAGAAACAGAATGAGAGGTGGAAGGCTGCGAAGAACCTTCAACAAACCTACATAAAATGGTTTCAGCAAAACCTGTTCTGGCCCTAGAAACCATATCCAACTTATAATGCTTAGTAAATGCATGAACAGAAGACCAAGTAGCAGCTTCAAGGATGGAACTGGTGTCCAACCCCTTGAAGAAAGCACCAGAAGAGGCAACAGCCCTAGTGGAATGAGCTCTAACAGAAGTTAACAAATTTGCCATGAAAAGAATAACAAAAGGAAATGGCCTTAGATATCCAGGAGAGATGGTTTGCTTAGAAATAGCCACACCCAAAGACCTGGAATTAAGGAAATAAAAAGCTGATCAGACTTATGAATAGTCCTAGTTTTATCCAAATAGTAACTGAGCTGCTTTAGTCCAGGGTATGCAGGACCATCTCACTAGCAGACTGAGGAGAAAGGAAAAAGGAAGGGAGTTGTAATGATTGATTCATGGATAACTCATTTACCTTGTCCCTGTGAAAAGACAAAAAAGGACTGGCCATGAGGGCAAGGAGCTCATAAACCCCTCCAAGCAGAAGTAAAAGCCAGCAACAAAACATTCTTCCAGATACAATATTGCAAAGAAGCAGAATCTGCAGGCTCAAAAGGAGCCTGAGTCAATTTTTCAAAACAAAATTAAGGTCCCAAGGAGGAGGAATAGGTTTTGTTGGATGCCTAATATGCGGGACACCTTTAAGAAATTGTTTTACCTCAAAATGAGTAGTCAAAGGAGGATTCGAGGGCAGGCAAGCAGAAATGGCTGACAAATGGACCTTCACAGAAGAACAGGCCAAACCAAACCCGAGCAACTCACATATATAAGAGAGGACCAAGGGGACCCCCATGGAAAGAGGGTCCTGATTACGAGCAGGGCACCAGACTGCAACTCTTTTCCATTTGGATTTATAAGATTTTCTGGTTGAGGGTTTCTTTGACTCCTGTAAAACCCTGAGCACATCCTCAGAAAAGAGGTGCCTGAAAAGGATCAAAACCCCATCACCCACAGTATCAGTTGCAGAATGTGGGGATGGATGAGAGACCCCTTGTCCTGTGTGAGAAGATCCAACCATGAAATAACTTGTGATGATTGCCCCTGGCCGGACGCATTAAGAGGGGAAACAGTGCTGCCTCAGATAAAAGAGAGTCACTAGCAAGTTTTTTTTGGGAGTCTAGCTGTATCTTTTGCAGGACTCTTGGAAGAAGAGGAAGAGGAGGGAAAGCAAAACAAAATATCCCCTTCCAAGGAAAGGAAAGGGCATCCATCTTCCATGCCAGATGGCACTGCACTCTGGAACAGAAGAGAGGAAGCTACCTGTTCAGAGGGGAGGTAAACAGACCTACTTGAGGAATACCCCACTGATGGACAATATCCAGAAACATATCTCTGTGAAGCATCCATTTGTGAGCCTGTGTTTTGGACCTGCTCAGAGAATCTGCCACTAGATTGCGCTCTGAAGAATATATACTACCTGAAGAGCTAACTGATTGAGAGCCACTTTCCAAGCCTGAGCTGCCATCCTGCAGAGAAGATGAGATTTTTGTCCCCCCTGCTTGTTGATATATCACATCACTGTAGTATTGTCGGTGTACACCTTCAAGGGGCCTGGAGAGAACATGGCATGAAAAGTCTGAATGGCCAGAATCAGAGTTTTCATCTCTTTGATGTTGATATGGTTTGGTTTCTGATTAGAAGTTCAAAGACCCTGAACTTTTAGGTCACCAAGAGGAACCCCCCCATTCCATGTGGAGGCATCAGTGAACAGCTCTTGGGAAGGGATGGTAGTCTGAAAGGGCTGGCTTGGGTTGAAAGTGAGCTTTTGAATCCACCACTGAAATTCCTTCTAGAGACAGGGAAAGAGAGATGTACTGAAATCCAGAGGGTGACAATGCTGTAGCCAGACTGACTTGAGGTACCACTGAAGCTTCCAGATGTGCAGTCTGACAAGATGAAGCACTGGAATAGAAAAGGCCATGAATCCCAAGGTCAAAGAAACTCCCTGGCTGGCATGGCAGTCAGAGGAAGAAGAGACTGAAAGAAGGTGGTCAACGACAATCATACCTCTCAACTTGGAAACATCAAAAATCTGGACAAGGCCAATGAAAAATAGGTACAAATCTGTACTCTGATTAACATCTAATTTTCATACATAATTACATAACCCCACCCACTTCAATGGAATTGTGGGATATCAACTTTCAAACATAATTGAAGAACAGGCAACCAAAATATGTCACCAGAGTCCTCCCTGCAGGCATTCCAGTGTCCCATTACCTGGGTATTTCACCCCATTTACCATAAACACTAATATGTGCATACTGCTTTACTTCTAAAATGATTATTTGGATTTTATTTTTACAGCACAACAATGCACAAAAGCACAACAATGCACAAACACTAATAGACATCTGGTAAAAGCAATACTGTCTCACAATGAAAATAGACTTGGCATTAAAACTTGTCTGCCCTTGAAACTCACATTCATTGAAACAGCATTGAAACCCACACCACATCCAAAGAAAATGCATCTGGCCAGTGGTGGATAAAGATTATCTTTGGGCTGTTTTCAAATAATTGGCTCCTTGCACACAAAGAAACATACATGCATTCTTTTCTTTGATACACCTTACTGACTTTAAAGTATGTTCCTAGTATAATACAGCACACTTGTTAGACAGAGTACATTTTAAATTGATTGTTTGAACATTTTCCGTTAGACTGTATTGTAGGCAATAAAACAAAATGCATGAACCAATAATGACAAAACTGCCTTATTCAGAACATTTCCATCATAAAAGTCTACTTCCACACCCTGCAGTGTAAGCCATAGGCATCAAACAATTTGGGAACCAAACACAATCATACCAAAGAAAAATGACTGGAGAACAGCAAACCAATCCAAATTTTAACGGTAGAACAAGTGACATACAAATAAAATTGTTAACCTAGGTTTCGTCCTAACCTTAAGGACTTCATCAGAACAATGATACTTGCCTGAACATTCCTTTAAATACTCACCCAATTAACCAATGTAAAACTTAAACTTAAAACCTTAAAGCAACATAACTAATTTGAATATCTAATACATACAACTACAAGTATACATAACAAATAAAAGTTTAAAATTTTCATGACACTCATTCATTTAAAATGCATTAATATATTAATAAAATAAATTATACTATTTCCTACCTAATATATGTTTTAATTTTAATATAGGAGCAATGCTAATGCTATCATTTATGCCAGGAAAATTTTGGGCATCTAACTTTAATTGCCATTTCAGCTCACAAGTATCTAGATGCACATCTAGTATCTTTCCCTCTATGTCTTGTTTAATCTGCTGAATAACACAACATTTTAAATTGTGCCCTGAAAATTCACCATTATGTCTAGCAAGAGCATTAGTTAATCTAAGGTGTTTAATATCCAATATATGCTCATTCATTCACTCCCTAAAATGCTTGGAAGTTTTTCCCTACAGAAAACACAGGACATGCTTCACATTTAGCTAAATAAACCACATTCTGAGTGTGGCAGTTGTAATTCCCCTGAATAGGAATAAAACAGTCATGAACCCTGATATGTTGCCCTATCTCCTTAATATACTTACAAGTACTACATCTTCCACACTTAAAATTGTTGGGATGAAATCTAGGTTAACAATTTTATTTGTATGTCACTTGTTCTACCTTCAAAGTTTGGATTAGTTTGCTGTTCTCCAGTCGTTTTTCTTTGGTAAGCCATAGGTATCTTGCACAGCTTCTCGCACTTATTTTCTATTTCATTTTTTTTTTGGGGGGGGGGGGCAAAAGGTCAAAAACCAGGGACACATTTTAAACATTGCTTGTATAATTTTGTAAAGTTGCTAGAATAAAATGTTATGTTATCACCATGCATTTCACTAATAAATATTGAACCCAGGGCCGTATGTAATACAGTCAGAGTGACATATCACTATGTTAAATCAACAGTTTCCTGAAAAATAGGAAGACTGAAACTTACTGGCTATCATTTAGTGAATTCATTTCTCACTTCTCGCCACAGCTCTCAACTCTTAGTACAAAAAAACTGGGGGGAATCCAAATTCAATTCTCACTATAGCTCTCAACTATTAGCACAAAGAAACCTGGGCAAAGCTCACAAGTGGTGGTGGCTAGGGATGTTAGACTCTTTTTATCCTATACCTCAAGGTACAGGGTTTGAGCCTCAGTGTCTCTAGCCACCAGGTGTATTGAATGGGGGGCATTTTCACACATACACACACTCT
The DNA here is from genome assembly GCF_019279795.1 of Protopterus annectens. NCBI lineage: Eukaryota > Metazoa > Chordata > Ceratodontiformes > Protopteridae > Protopterus > Protopterus annectens. The sequence goes on along the minus strand of NC_056737.1, from coordinate 470,800,646 downwards.
TACTAAAACACAAAACTCACATCCCATCCAACAAAATAAATGCTTACGAAACTGAACATTCAAACAAATGATTCTGCAGTTCATTCTGCCATTAAAATGAATGTACAGCAGAATAAATGGAATATATAGATAGAGTTCAGTTATTTCATACTCATGCTTGGATTTATCCATATAAATATCAAAACTGTTTTTCTAAATATCCACTCCCCTACCACTGAATGTGAATTCTTTTAATATTTTCCTGAAGAGAATTCCACTTATTTAACTACTCTGTTTGTATATATAAACATTGACCCATTTTGGTCAAAACCAACTGATGTTGCATTCAGAGGGAGTCTTTGAACTCATAAGTGCTATTTCTGAATTTTAGTTGTAGACATTCAGGAAGAAAGTAATAAATAATAGAGAAGAAAGCTGTAATGTTGTCAGTCTTTAAATGCCTATTTGAGAAGGAATAGAGTAAGTAATATGCAATTAATCTGTACATAGAGACTGTTAGTAGATCTTCATTAAAATATCTCAGTTATATGGGGGGGTACCATATCATAGGGTTATGCCTTAAGATATTCTTGATGTTGCTAATAAATGCTGGAATTAAGACTTCAGGGTTTCTAGAAACCTCATAATAGAATATATATGTTGCATAAAATGGATAGCTAGTAATCAACACTAATTTCCAGTTCAGGGTATGATTCATCCATAAATGCATCCATCAAGTCACACACACAAACACACACACACACACACACACACACACACACACACACACACACACACACACACACACACACACACACACACACTTAGTTTCCTTACTTCATTCCCCAATGACAGAACTCGCACTGTACTTCATTCCGTTCCCACTCGTAACTGAGCAGCCGAATCCAGCCAGTCATCCCAAAAACAAGAGCCAGTCGCATTTCAGCACAGCCAAAGTATTTCATTTTGCACTGCATTTGATGCAGCCGATAATCCCTGCAGCAGCCAGTAAATCTCCCGCTGGCATTTGAGCCTGGCCAGCCGGAAATGCGTGATCTCCTTGAGCTCAATTCTGACAAGCTGGTAGACAGAGCTGATGTAATCGCGTAGGCTGGAAATCCCTGAGGGAGCTGATGTCATTGCATATATGATGATGTCAGCTCTACCGTGAAAACTTAAAAACAAAGAGAAAAAAATCGGAAACGAAGGGGTTCCACTTGGGAATCATGGCACCCCTTCATTTGAAGCCCAAAACTCGGGTAAAAACCAAGTAATTCGGCATGGTTGAGAGGTGTGATGACAATATCTTTGGAGGTGTAAAGGAGGCCAACATTGGCAACATCTGAATCCTGCACCCCATATACACATGTTCCTGAGAAGGAGTCAGGACAGACCTCTGGAAGTTGATAGTAAATCCCAGACTTTGAAGAAGAGAGACGGTGAACTGCAGAGTCTGTAGCAATTGACTGGAGTAAGGTGCCTGATAACATGGGTCAGCTAGATAAGGAAAAATCTGAATGCCTTGCAGCCTGCAGAAGGCAATCACAGGAGCTAGTCATTTTGTGAATACCATTGGACAGCTGAGAGGCCAAAGGGCAAAGGAGAGAACTGAAAATGAGGAAGACACAGAGAAATGTAAAAACTTCCTAAAAGGAGGGTGAATTGGGATATGAAAGTAAGCATTTTTCAGATTGAAGGACACCAGAAAAGTCTGGGGTTATAAAAGAAGAAACAGTTTGAAGTGCAAGAATTTGAAAAAAGAGTCCTTGAGATAGGTGTTGAGCTGGGAGAGATCCAAAATAGGCCTTCAAGTGCCCTCCTCTCAAAGAACTAAGAACATTCTGAAATAAAACCCCTTCCCACTTGGGAAGGGGGGAACAGGTTGAATGGTTCCTTGGTTCACCAGGGACCCTTGAACCTCCAGAAAATGAGAAAGTTGCTCTATTGGAGATTGAGGATTCCCTGAAAAAGGAGGGAGATATGTATATACCATGAAGTAACACTGACAGATGATAGAGAGCACCCAAGAGTCTGAAGTGATGAGATGCTAATTTGGAAGACAAAGGAAGAGCCGAACGGACAAAGAAACTCGGCGTAAAAGAAGGGGGGGGGGACTGTCAAAGAGAAGCAGGCTTATCAGATAAGGGAGGCTTCTGGGCCACAGGAATCTGAGAAGCCTAAGTAGAGGGGGCCAGCCTATCACCATTCCTGCCCTTAGAGGCCTGGTGGGGGTTGCCTGCAAAAAAAAGCAGACCTAGAAGGGTAATTCCTCTGGAACATACGGATACGAAAGATGGAAATATATTTCAGATCCTGCAAGGCTTTGTTATTCTTTTGAAGAGACTTAACTCATGACATCTGAGTGTTGCCTCCAGGTGCATCTGCAGTTAACTCCTACTGATGCCTTTAGGCGTCAAATATTGCTTGTTTATATTTGCATCAATAATTCCAAAACTATTCTATGTACAAGGTTTTAAAAGATTTAATCTTAAACCCTACATAATAGCCAACTCAATTGCATTAATATTTGACCTCTGTCTAGTGTAGGTAAATAGACATTAACTGTTGTTTTTATGATAATGATTTATATAGATATAATGTTTATATTTTTCTAAATATCTCAACAACCAAGTAACTCCTTAGCCTCATATGAAAGCTCTCAGCTAGATGAATAAAATGCTCTGACAGCATGTGTGTAACTTGAGTGGTTGCTGAGATATTGCAAGTTGTTTACCAAATATTACGAATGTAATAGTTACTCCCCCGGATTCATGAATCCGCAGTGTAAGACTAAATAAGTCTTACTCGGAGGCTGCAGTTGAACGGTATGATGTCAGCATGCTATGAATATTCATGAGGGCACACTGACTCTACCCCAAGTCTAACACGGATCATGCAGGAAAGCAGGGGGCATGTCTGGCTGCTGAGCAGTGTAAAGGTCCACACCCATGCAAGTGTGTGAAATGCAAAATGTCAACACACTAGAGCGAGTCCACTCAAATGTCCATGTATCCAACACCACACTCCCTGACATTGTAAACCCCCAGCACAGTTATAAAAAGTAAAACTTTTTTTTTTCTAATTCCCGATATAGCTGCCTTTATTTGCACGTGTGTGCACAGGTGTGCCCATTGCTTAGCTGCAGTTAGCAATCTCGAAATGGAAGAGCATAATAAAGAATGTGTATGCAAATGACACCAAATAGTAATAGCGTAGTGGTACAGCGTTCGCACAAAGAGGAAGCATTCACGGTTCGAGTCCCACCACTCCCCTTTCTATTTTATGTTCAAACTGAGTATATGAAATAAGTCCCGACAGATATGATAAAACTTTTACTAAAAAGCATTGAAATGGCCTATGTATCAGTGAACAAAATGTAAAGTTATAAAGGAACCTGACATATAATTGTCCGCAGTTAAGCAGTGCTTAACCCAGCGCAATGTAGATGCGTAGCTAAATTGCACTTTACCCAGCACAATGTAGATGCCCATAGCTAAATCGCGCTTTACCCAGTGCAATGTAGTTGCCCATAGCTAAATCGTGTTTTACCCAGTGCAACTTAGTTGCCCATAGCTAAATAGCGCTTTACCCAGTGAAATCGGTTTGCGCGGATGTGCAGGCCATGCCAACCAGCGCACTGTCGGGCAACATAGAGCAACGTAGAGCAATGTAGAGCAAAGTTGCTTAAACAAAGCTATGCCCCCTAACCTGTCTGGACAGTAGTAAAATAAAAAGCAATGATAAGGTTTGAACCCGGGACACTGTGCATCATAATCAAAGTACTGAACTACTAAGCCATGCCAGCTTAGGATAAACATCCACTGTTAACATATATATAGTAATAAATGTTAGATTAACCATTGCTAAGCAGGTCTGCAGTCAGCCGAGAATATTCAAAAATGGCCAGTCACAGAAAAGTGTAGGAAATGTGGCATATTTAAGCTGCATAGGCGGGAATAACTGATTGTAGCTCCCTTCTGCAGTTAGAATCGAGGAGTCAAAATACATGGTTTGGCTCCTAGTCCATTGGCATGAGACTCGACTCCTGCAGGGCCAGTTCCAAGGAACGGAGTATAAAGCAGAGGCTTGGAACCGGTTGGCTCATGAACTCACCTGTGCCACAGGCATCCCTCGGACTGGTGAGCAGGTCCTTCACCACCATGCAAACCTGAAGAGACAGAAGCAGGACCTTCTGAACCAGTGGATCCAGGAGGCCCATCATATGCATGATGCCCCACTACTAAGTAGGTAGCCATGGAATGCAGTATGTAAGACATGCTAATATAGTCTAAATAATGGATAGGTATGTCTCAATATCCCTTCATTTACTTCACAGCTGCAGGTGTTCGTGCTATGAATCAGCAAGCCTATGCAGATAGGCTAAGGCTGCACCACCAGGCAGGTTAGTAAATATTCTGCATGTATTGTTACATGATATATGTGAGTGAGCATGACAAAAGTGTTTTAGCCCAATAATACAGCAATAAAATGTCCTGAATAAATCCTCTGCATGTACTGTTATATAACAAACGTCAGTGAGCCAGAAATAGAGTGTACTAACCCAGCAATCAAGGTAAAATAAGTGTGGAATACTATCGCTGCATGTACTGTCATAACATATAAGTTAGCAGGCCTGAAAAAGAGTGTTGTAACCTATCAAGAAAGGTATAATATGTCCTGAATATGTCTTCCGTATGCACTGTAATATCAAATAAAGGAGAGAGCCTGTAGAAAAGAGTGTTCAGTGTAATTAATAAAGGTATAAAACTTGGAGTGTGTCTATGTCACTTACTTTGAAATGTTGTTGTACCCTTGCAATAAAGAAATAGTACTGTTGTATTAGGTGCTGTCAACCCACAGTTGTGCAGTCCCATAAGAAGTGGATGAAGGAATTGGCAGTAGCTGTGAAGCAAAAAACATTTATTCCCTGAATAAATCCTCTGCATGTACTGTTACATATCATAAGTCAGATAGCCAGGAATCGAGTGTAGTAACCTATGAATAAAGCAAAAATATGTCTGGAGTACTATCTCTGCATGCACTGTCATGCAAAATAAGTGAGTGAGCCTGAAAAACAGTGTTGTAACCTATCAATAAAGGTATAATATGTCTTGAATAGGTTCACTGTATGCAGTGTAATATCAAATAAAGGAGAGAACCTGTAGAAAATAGTTTTAATGTAAATAAGAAAGGTATAATACTTGCAGTGTGTATGTGTCAGTTACTCAGAAATGTTGTTGTACCCTTGCATTAAAGAAATATTACTGTTGTATTAAACGCTGACAACCCACAGTTGTGCAGTCCCATATAAAGTGGATGAAGGAAGTGCCAGTAGCTGTGAAGCATGTAACAGTCCTCAACAGTTGTTAAATGTCTGACATCCATAGGTGAATCTGGCGCACAAGTAGCCTGTCAAGGTGTTCCCCAGAAATGTTAGTGTGCTACCTGAAAAGTAGGGTTGTGTAGAAAATCAAGTGAAAATGTCACGTGAACACATCCAGATGTGCAGATACATAAAAATATAAATAAAATACAAGTATGTAGCAGTAACATCTGCATCTTGGACAGTTACTATGTCAGATATAGGTCAGGTATATAATGAAGAAGCCAAACCCATAACGCAATCAAATACATGTTGCCTAGTGTAATAATACATGTAGGGGATATACACCTGCAGTCAATAGGAATGTAGTGTACAGTTAATGTACTAATAAGATGTTAATGGAGGTTTCTTTTTACACCCTACTCCATGTGCATAATGCAATTCCACACTTCAATGGGTATGGCTAATCTCATAACATTTGTTGGGACATATGTCCTATTGTTATATAAAATCTGCATTTACTTTGATGCATGTCCCCTGTTAAAACACCACAATCTTGGTGGCCTGCTGCCACCAATCATCCCTGCATGCTGTTGTAATGTCCACTGTCATTCAATATATGCATGTGTTATGCTTGCTGTTCAACTGTTGTAACCCTGGTGTGTTGGGTTAATGGGAATATTACTGCATACTGTTACAACTAACTTGGAATGCTGTTGTCTATGTTGTAATTAAACACACCTAATCACAGAACGTATGGGAAGGCTGGTCCCAGCAGACCCACCTGTCCCTCCTCAGCTGGCAGTTGCACCTGGCACCAGCAGGTCTGGTGCCCAGCCCAGGCTACCCTCCTCCGTTGGTCCTGCTGCAGGGTATGGGGCTCGTCCCCCCCTGCAAGTGTGGCCGGAGAAGGGCCTCCTGTCACCCTCCAAAGGGTTGTGGTGCATAGGGAGATCCAGCGTTTAGTTGCTGATCCCCTATGCCAGCTCGAGGAGAGAGTGGCACAACTCTTGGGTGAGCCTGCCCCTCCTACACAGCCCCCAGCACAATGACCCTCGGGTCAGTGAAGGTTCAGTGGTGACTGCCCATGGGTGGGGATCTCAGTCCCACTGTTACCATCTGTGGGCTCATGGGCTTGCGATTTCCTAACATCCATCCCCGTCAATTGTGTTCACCCACCTCATGTGTCATACTCCACCCCTGTATGCATCTTGTTTGTCTTGTCTGTTTACCTACCCAACCTACCTCCCCAAATATACCTACTTCCTCTACCTCACTTTCCACTCTCCCCTGAAAAAAAAAAAAAAAGGGCAATCTGTACCCACAGAAAAATTACACCCCATACATAGCTGCCCATTTTGCACACATGTCCGCTGGACATGTAAAATGATAATTATAATTGGCATTACAACATACTTTGTTGCCCTCACCCCTCTCTCAGGGGTGGAAGGTTTCAAATTTCACTCCAAATTTGCTACATATGCACAGCTGTTGTTGGTAAAGAAATGGGCAGCTAAGGACCTTCCCTACACCCGTCCTGCATATCCCGAGCTTGTGTACCTACTGTCTTTCCCTCTTTGTGAACCCTTTTTCACCACTTTCCTTTCTCCCCATTTTCTTTTCTTTCAAAGAAATTAGCATGGGGGTTAGCGGGAGTAAGCACTTTTAAGCAGTAGTAAGCGGGTTTAAGCGAGTGTGCGCATGTATGCACTTAGCTAGGTATCGCTAAGTGTCACGCAAACCTGCGCAAACCCGCTTGCAACTGCTTAAAAGTGCCTTAGTCACTCTGTGTCAGGGCCCTTGTTCTGCTCAGCACCAAAATAAAATACATCTGCCAGTCTCGAACCCCAGACCTAGGACACATTAGACTGCATGAAGTACCACTAAGCCACAACAGATATACAATAAGTTGGTGCTGCAAAAAATATATCATGCATTACAATGAGTGAATGTAAATGAAAAATAGGAAGGCCATAACACAAAGCTTGTTCTGTGGATCTTTACCAGCAATTGTTGTGGGATTGCATTACATGAGTGTGATGTGAGAAGCAGCCAATCAAGCAGAAAATAATGTTACAGAGGCACTTTACAACCCCCACACAGTATCATAGCAGGACAAACACTGGCATATCTGAATAGGGCAGAGGCCATACCTCCTAACTCTGTCAACTTTCTAGGGATGCCTCTGATTGTGAAACATATTTTAGCTGTGTCCCTCAGAAAAGTACTGATGCCAGTCAGAAAGGTGGGCTATTACACAATGAATACTGACAATAATAACAGTAGACACCGCTTGTACCTCATGAAAGGAGTACTAATCCATATGCACTGCTTCACTGAAGTCTACACCTACTGTCCCTATTATGTGTAAGGTGTACCTCACTTTCAACTACCTATCCCTGACTCAATGCAAATATGTATTTGAGTGTTCCATAGGCCTGGCAGAGGCACAAACACACAGGCATATAGGTTGTACTGCTGTTACACACTCTGCAAATAGCTTTGTTAGGACCTCCCCAAGCATACCCTTATGTTGGAGTATAACACAGAAATACCAATGGATGTAGCCATGTACTGGTAGCAACTGACTGTAACAATGCCATTGTAACAGTGCTGAAAACACCTGTGAGTTGCACAGAGAAAGAATGACAGTGTGACCTCTGGCTACCATCTGGGTAGGTTTGCAGTTGGGAACTATGCAGACAGACAACCTGCCCTGATAAACTCACAGGTACACACCAATCCTGCAAGTCCAGTAAGATAATATTCACACATTAATGCATAATGCTCTCTGTATGTAAGCACCCCCCACAATTAAAAGATACTTGTGCGTTTAGGGTCTACCAAGTGTGTAAGTAGGCATACTCAGTACAGGAATTGTCCAGTTGTCCTGCGAACCCTGTGTTAATGTCAACACTAAAAAACACAAACCATGCAGAAGTCAGCACATTAATATTCCCAGTATATCAGTTCACAAACAGTTCATGTGCCAAGAGAATATGTCTCAATAACTACATTTGTATGGCAGTTAATTATATGAGTAGAAAATAAACTACATAGTCACATAAATGTTGTGTAAGCATTTGTAGGGGTGTGTAAAACTCTACACCAATAGCTCAGTACTGGAAGTGGCAACAGTCAGGTCTGAGTACAACATGTACATCACTGTGTACACCTCTATCTTCTTCATTTAAAAGACATATATCAACCTTCTGACTTACACAACAGTGTCTACAGCAAACAAGCATGGGTACCACTCTGGAAATCTGAAAGGGCTACACCTACATACCTTAGCAATTTATAGCATTGGGTTGCTATGACAGTGAGTACTGCAATTACCACTCAGCAGGCTGTATGCATTTACCAAATGCTAGGCAACAATTGGTGCAGAGGGCATCACATGCACATGTGCAGATACCTATAAAAGCAGATAGTACTTGCTATCCCTACATGCATTAATTACATTGCATGTTCCAGATAGTGAACAACTCCAAGCACGTAAGAAAAAAAAAAAAAAAAAAAAAAAGCAAACAACAGTACGTTTCTGTACTTAAAAAAAATGAAAACATCAAAGCATACACAGACGGACCTGAAAGGGACATACAGGTATGTAACAGTTTGTAGTTACCGGCAAGTAGTAGATGTTTATGATTAGTACTGTAGATCCTCTGAAACATGCATATGTGGCAGGAGTAGGTATGTATGCACTGATGCCATGCATAAGTATTGCCATGGAGAAATTGTTGTGTAACTGTGTGCAGTGGGACATAAGTGTGACATTTGTAGCTCAGCAGTACATGTCTATTAAATAAAATAAAAAGATCAATACACAGGAGGTTCAGGTTCAAAAGTTTACTAGTGTACACCAGGAGGCAAAAAACGTACAAGTACAGAATTTTGTCTGACATGAAAAAGAAAGTACACAATTCTTATAATTTTTACATTCAAGTTGTGCCCCCCTTACTGACGTGGTAAGTCACAGGGCATCTACATCACTTTAGCTTACAGTCTTCTATTCATTAAATAATGCTGATGCTGTATATTTAAAAAAAGTTTTCCTCTGGTAACAATACGGCCTTGTTATCCACCTGGTCAGACATAATGTCTTTCTGTAAAGTTACTTCTTCAAGGTTTCAGACTAGTTCAAATGCAATAGCAGATTCAGTCTTCTAATACACTTCTTTGTTCCCCTGTATCACTTTCCCAACAGCTGCGTGTTATCTAGTAACACATACACAAGGCCAAATCATCCCAGCAGGAAAGAGCAGAAGATTTCATTATTTCACATATTTAATTTCCTGACTCAGCAGATAATCACTTGTGAAAAGCATAAACATTAAGACTTGCTGAGCTAGCAGCTGCCAGGGTCAGAGGTCAACTTGTTACAGGCCACTCTGCAGTTTCAAAAACTTCTTGCAATTATATATGAATTCATTCTTTTTATTTCATTAATAGAATAAAATGCATTACATACTACTTTGCTTTTAAACTAGCACTTCACATATATTCAAATACATATTTCTCTAACATTTTCCCTCCTATTAATACTTTTTATTCTATTTTGAAGTATGCATAATGTCATTTTGTCTCCTAATCTCTTCCACTAAGGATTTTCAGCTAGGTGAGTCATTTGATCTATACTTCAGAAAAAGTTTTCGTCTGAGATCAATTTTTCAATCTCAATATCTTGGTACAAAGTTTCAGTAACAGATACATCAATAAAATCTTTGATTAATCTTTTCATGCAGGGAATTCCACAACAAACACATGCTCCTATTAGGAGTAAACCCACACAAATAGCAATCCGAATATTCATTAGAATGGAACCCCACCCCCCAAACAGATTCTGGAAAAAGTCCATCAGTGGGTTTGGGCCTGGTTCAGTCATGGCTGATACTTGCTGAATTATCTCTAGGTGGTTGTTAATTTCATGCCTGTTGTCCGGAATGTATGCACAGCATTCTTCTTTGATAAGCGCTAGTACCACCTCTCGCCGCTAGGGTGAAGTCAAGAGCCATTCGATTTTGTAGCACAACAGTTCTCATTGCATTCAGTTCATCAGTCACCAGTTCTAGGGCAGAGAAAGTTGCATTACTCATTACTTCGAGAAGTTTTGACAGCTTCCTCAACTCCCAGATTGATTTGACTGTTCCATATGCTGGGAATATTCCTGCCCAAGATATAACAGTGTCACTCAAGTCCATATGAGTCAATTTGCTTTTATCCTTTATGGTATTATGGTCTTTCCAGCCAGCTTTGATCCGTCCTACTGGATTTACAGGTTTTTCAACTGGACCTTCAGGTTTTCGGGCTGCTTCTCTCACGTTTCGTATCTTACCCAAAGGTAACTCTGCAGTATGTCTTATAGCCAGAACCAGATAACCCAAAAAACAACTGCCGGACCAATTCTCAGGTAGCCATTTATATACTTTTTTCCCCACAAATAAAATAACAATTTTCTACTTTAGTTCTAATACGCATTAACCCTGCATGAAACATTTTCTGGTCTATAACTGACAATTGTTTAAATAAAACAGGATTCTTGCGAACTTCATTCATGGTTGTTTTCATTGAGTTCAAATATGAGTCATAATTAGTATTGCAAAAAGTATTGCCATTACTAATCTTAATATAACACCGATAAGATATCGTTATATTGCAATTGCTCCAGCCCACCTGGAGAGTATCATTTTTATAAAAACATACAATTCCCTTCTGTGTGACAGGTAAAAATAAAGCTATTTTGTCCTGTGATCTCACAGTCCCTGTGTCAAAAAGCAAATTTTCCCAAGTCTCATTTATCCCCAGAGGGACAGCGGACATTATCAGTCCTCCATATGCTGTTGGTATAGCTGTACAAACCCAGCAATTTGAAATATTCATAGTTTCTGGATATACACGTTTCATGGCTAGGTATGTGTTAAAATTTGGATGCCAGTCTATAGATGTTTTGTCACGTCTTCCCACTTTCACTTGTATGGTTGAGTGTAGGAAAAACCACAACAAGGTGAAAATTGTCACAATTATAGTCAATAAATGTATGCTCAACAAAATGATTATGCAACATCTCTTTGAAAGTTCTTTACCGGTTTGCAGTGTGTCAAATGGACGCAGGACGTCCTCTCAGCCACTCTGACTGCAGTAGGCGTTGCCAACAGTACCTGGTACGGTCCTTCCCACTTTGGACTTGCCCAATTCTTCCTCTTCATCACTTTTAACCACACCCACGTTCCCGGAGCCAAAACTGCTTCCACCGGTCTGGTCTGTTCCTTATCTGAAAAAGAGTTAAACTGCAAAACAGATTTATTTGTTAACAGTTTCCTCATATAACTAGCTAATGAACTGTCAGCCTCTTGCTCTGCAAGCATGAAAGCTTTCCACTGAGGCACATAATATGCTCTCCCAAAAAACATTTTGAAGGGAGTGAAACCCTTCACATTTGGAACCGTTCTCATACTCAGCAGCACTAAAGGCAAACAGTATATCCAATTCTTCTGGGTCTCATCAACTAACTTCCTAAGTTTGTTCTTAAGGGTTCCATTGTACCTTTCCACCAGTCCTGCAGACTGTGGGTGGTAGGCACAATAGTTTTTCAAGGAGATTCCGAAAAATCTTCCAAGTTGCTGGATTGTCTGATTGAAAAAATGTGTGCCATTGTCACTATAAATCCTTTCCGGAATGCCAAATCTAGGGATTACTTATTTTATCAGGGCTTTCGCCACTGTTGCTGCATCCAGATTTTTGGTTGGAAAAGCTTCTACCCATTTAGAAAACATATCTACAATGACTAGACAATATTTTTTCCCTTCACACTTATTCAATTCTATGAAATCCATACAGATAGTATGGAACGGATATGGTGGTATAGGAAAACTTCATTGCTTAGGTTTAAATGCCCCTTGTGCATGGTGCTTGTTACAAGTATGACAAGCTGCACAAAATTCTTTTGTGTAATTTGTGAATCCATATGTTTGGAATATTCGGTTTACTAACTGTACCATCCCCCCTGTTGAGACATGGCACTGCCCATGGCTCAACAAAGCTGCATATCTAAATAAATTAGACAGCAATATCGTTTTTTTCTCTTTGGAAATGTACAGTCCATTTTCAAGAATTGCGCCTTGTTTTTCCCATTTTTGTTTTTCTGCTTTTGTAGTAAGCGTCTGTATTGTTTTCAACATGTCTAAATCTAAAATCTCAGAGGGTTGTAATTCCTCATTCAAAAGTAAAGTTTCTGAGTCTGAGGTTGCTTGCTTTGCAGCTGCATCAGCTTTCGCATTGCCTTTTGAAATCCTATCCTGTTGTTTTGTATGAGCTACACATTTGCAAATAGTACTTTAGTAGGTAACTGGATATATTCTAATAATTCCAAAATAAATTGCGCATGATTAATTGGTTTTCCACTAGATGTTATCATTCCCCTATTTTTCCATTGTTGCGCAAATACATGTACTGTAGAGAAAGCATTCTGACTGTCAGTATATACGTTTACACATTTATCTTTTGCTAAAGTACATGCTCGTGTTAAAGCTATCAATTCTGCTGCTTGTGCAGACAAGTTATGTGGTAAAGGTTGGGCTTCTAAAATTTCAGTGTCTGTAACCACTGCATACCCCACTAGATTCTTTCCTGTAGGGCCCCTTCTGCATGTGCCGTCCATGTAATATGTCACCTCGGCATCATCCAAGGGCATATCTGTAAGATCTTGTCTAGGCAAGGCTAACTGTTCAATTTCCTGCAGGCAGCTGTGCGGTGTGCCATCTGCAGGAGTTGGGAGTAATGTTGATGGATTTAATGTCGTACATCGTTCAATTGTCATATGAGGTTGGCTCAGCAGTATAGTCATACATGAAAGATGTCTAGCAGGAGAGAGATATGCTACTTTTTCTTGCAGTAAAATTATTGCGACTGCATGAGGCACTCTCAATGTGAGAGGGTGGAATAATACCACTGAGGCCGAGGCCTGTACTGCCATTGCAGCTGCAACCACTGCTTGTACACAGTGAGGCAAAGATCGCGCCACTGGGTCTAACTGTGATGAATAATAGGCTATGGGGCGTTGCTTATTCCCATGTTGTTGCATCAGCACTGACGTCATATATCCTTGCTTGCAATCTACGGTCTGAAAGAACTGTTTGTGATAATTTGGGAGTCCTAAAACTAATGAAGAAGCTATCAACTGCTTTAACCTGCAGAAAGCTGTTTCTGCTTCGGGGTCCATTGTAATAAATCTTGTGCTGCCATTGGTATTTTATATATCAAGTCAGTCAGTGGAGCAGATTCCAAAGCATAGTTCGGTATCCAACTCCGACAAAAATTAGTTGTCCCCAAGAAGGACATCATTTCCTTCTTGGTTGCTGGTTTGGGTGCTTATAAAATCGCTGTCTTTCTATCCTTGTCTAATATCCTACCTTCATTGGATATCACATATCCTAGGTATCTAACATGCTTTTTCCAGAGTTGTAACTTACTTTTGTTTACTTTGTGTCCTTGTGTTGCTAAGAATTTCAATAGCGCTATAGTATCTTCCCTGCATTGCTGCTGGGTGGGGGCTGCTAGTAAGATGTCATCTACGTAAAGTAGAATTTGACTACCTTCTGGTGGGGTAAACCCTCCCAGGTTGCTAGCCATTTCTTGTGCAAATATTGTTGGGCTCTCACAATATCCCTGTGGTAGTCGAGTATAGGTATACCTTTTACCCTGAAATGTAAATGCAAACCAGTATTGACTATCAGGATGTATAGGTATTGAAAAGAAAGCATTACTGATATCTACCACAGAGAAATACTTTTGTTGTGGTTTTAAGTCATTTAACAAAGTATGTGGGTCTGGCACCGTGGGTGCTCTGGCTATCACTGCATTGTTTACAGCTTGTAAATCTTGAACCATCCGCCATTCCCCATTTGCTTTTTTAACAGGAAACAGGGGTGTATTACATGGTGAATCAGGAGATTCTACCAGTACTCCTTCCCTGAGTAATGCTGCTATTATAGGCTTGATTCCTATTTCTGCATCTTTTCTCAAAGGGTGTTGTCTTTTCTGTGGTCTAAATGCTGACTTCGGTGTAATTGTAACTGGTCCTGCTGTTCGAATAAGTCCTACATCTGACTTGCCTGTTGACCAAAGAGTCATTGGTATTTCACATAAGGCTTTCTCTTCTTCTTCTAATAAAAATGCTAATCAGCTGTCCTCGCTAGATTGCAAGTGTACAGTCGGGTGCGTCTGTGTCAACCAATTCAACTTTTGTTTCTGTATTCCCTGTTCTGACAATTCTAAGTCAGTCTGTTTCTCCCATCTTGTTACCTTTTCTCCTAAGTCTGCCCATTTTACGTTTTTATTCTTTGTCAAGCTGACATGTGGCAATCGATTTGACCTATATAATGCAAGGAATTCTTGAGGTAATGAACAGCTAACTACACTGTTCCCCTCAGTATCCCAATACAAAGTACGTAATACTAATCTAGTTGCACGATTTCTGAACAATTCCTGCTCATATTCTCTATCAGGTCCTGGCGTATTACAGTAATATAGAGTTCAGTGTAGCAAATGCTGTTGATCAGTATCAAGGGAGAGGGCTTTACTGATGGCTACGTTCATCAGTTCCTCGGTTACTGCCCCTGGACCAGTCGTAACTAGGTCCTGGCTGTACAAATAAAAAGTTTCACCCTCCGATCGCACCACAAAAGTATCCATTTGTCTCTGTGCTTCCATACCCTCCACAGTTGGAACTACTGCTATGCCAAATATCTGCATAAGGTCCCTACCCAATAGGTTCACTGGACACTTTGCAGAAACAACAATCTTACTTCTTTGGGTCATACCTGAAACAGGGTCAGTTATTGCTATATCATGGGAGAGTGGTTCCCTGTATAGCTGTCCATTTGCAGCTTTCACTAATATATAATCAGGTGATTCAGAATGTTCTGGTAACTTGGAGGGGTGTATCAGAGTCCGTGACACTCCTGAGTCACACAGGCATTTGACTTCCCTTCCCTCCACCAGAAGTGTAACTTCCAGTTTTGTGTCTGCTAAGTAGAGCTCTAGGGTCAATAATGCTAAATCCAAAATTTCACTTTCTTCATCCTCCATATCTACTTGCACTTCCTCTATTCCTTCTATCACATTTACATTTGTCCTCTGTTTATTAACTTCTGATGATTTCTGACTTCTGCATGATGTATCTTCACTATCATATAGTCAGTCCTCATCTCCCTTGTCTTCTGTGATTACTTTCTTATTCTGTTTACAATCCCTTGCTAGATGTCCCTTCTTCCTGCACTTAAAGCATTCACCTCTCTTTTTCCTTTCCTCAAAATCTTCTGTCCATTTGTCAGACTGTTTATTTCCCTGAACATTTTTGTTTCCCTTTTTACCTGACTATAACACAAATACTTCAGCTCCGTCTTCAGCAGTGAAGACTTGCGCCTTCTTTTTCTTTTTGCTATTAAAATGTCTTTCAGCATGTCTAGCATATTCAAGTAAGGCTTGTAGCCTACCTGTTCGATGGTCTATCATATGCTTCATAATGAAGCTACTGATAGGTGCAATGCAACCTTTTAAAAATGCATTTTTCAATTGTTGTTCATACGGGGAATCATTCACTTGATTTTCAGGAACTGTCATACCGCTATGATTATTAAAACATTCCAATAATCTAGCATAGTACCCATCTATCGTCTCATTTTCCTGTTGTATGCATTGGTTAATGCAAGTCCAGTCTGCTCTAGGTTTCCATTTCTCAGAGATTCGGTCTGTAAGACCTTTCACTCTGTTGTCTAATTCTGCGTCACTATGTGGGAGTGGTTTAAGCTCTGCATTACGAGGATTCCAGGTGCCACAAATCATGTGCCAATCTGGACCTATAATTTGTCTGACTACTTTTTCTACTTCTTCCCCATTCAAGTGGTAACTCAACCTCATGCCTTGCAAATCTTCTAAAAATTTCGTAAAATTAACTTTCGGATGGGGGATTCCCTCAGTAGCTTTCCAGATATCATCTGGTGTCCATGGTCTGTATACTAAGAGAGTTGGGTCCTGCCCTGCCTGTCCTGCCTGAGGATTTGGGACCTCTATAAGCTGACATATCTCGTCCTCATTTTCATCCTGTAGATTCCTCTCTATTTGATACGATTCTGCGTCCCCATGTATCTTGCGCGCTCGGGACCTAGTTTCAATAGGATCTCTAACAAACGGTTGTGGTCTCGCTGAGACCTCAGGATAACGCGGAGGTGGACCAGCCTGTCCACTCACTTCATATCCTGAAAAAGGCAATGGAGGGGGCAGGGGAGGAGGAGCTGTTGCTATTACTATGTTATTATCTTCTTTGTCTAAAAATAATGCTTTTGAATTTTTAGTCTTCTGTTCCCTACGGTTTGCTTTCTCAATCCACCTGTGTGCCTGAGGAATGCCTAATTGGCGTTGCTTTTTTGCCTGACCTCCTGCATCAGATTTAAGTTGCTTAAGGAGTTTAACCAGTGAAGTTTTATCTAATTTACCATCGAATTCATATTTGTTAACCCATTTCGTATAATACCTAACATTATCAGAACGTTGTGATTGCATATATTTTGCATCTTCGGTTAGGGGCAGATCTCGCGATGTTTTAGTGCACTGATTTCCCATGTTAAAAGAAAATGTTATGTAACCCTTCTTATCACGTGGTACCAAAATCTCAGTTCCTTTTCACAGTTTATCTAGAATAACTGCCTACCTTATTCTGTTATCCTGATCTATGACCAAATACACAGTAATTCCTTTTGTCCCTGGTCTGCATAACAAATCTTGACAACAATATTTACTGTAACCTAGTCCCTGATCTAAAACAGAAAAAAGGCAAAATCTTCCTACCTGAGCCTCCAGTATTGAGCCGTCCAGGATCCGCTCTTCGGCCACAGATCAGAAAGTGGCCAGCCTCTTTAAACGACAATTCAGTCGGAGGTCTTTTCACCCAAGAAGAACCGTTTTGGTAACTTCTCCTGTGCAGTATTCGACCACCGGTAGACTCTGATCTGCAGCTGTCTGAGGGATTTCCGGCTAAGAAGGACCAAACTGTTAAATAAAATAAAAAGATCAATACACAGGTGGTTCAGGTTCAAAAGTTTACTAGTGTACACCAGGAGGCAAAAAACGTACAAGTACAGAATTTTGTCTGACATGAAACAGGAAGTACACAATTCTTATAGTTTTTACATTCAAGTTGTGCCCACTTTACTGACATGGTAAGTCACAGGGCATCTACATCACTTTAGCTTACAGTCTTCTATTCATTAAATAATGCTGATGCTGTATATTTAAAAAAAGTTTTCCTCTGGTAACAATACGGCCTTGCTATCCACCTGGTCAGACATAATGTCTTTCTGTAAAGTTACTTCTTCAAGGTTTCAGACTAGTTCGAATACAATAGCAGATTCAGTCTTCTAATACACTTCTTTGTTCCCCTGTAACACTTTCCCAACAGCTGCGTGTTATCTAGTAACACATACACAAGGCCAAATCATCCCAGCAGGAAAGAGCAGAAGATTTCATTATTTCACATATTTAATTTCCTGACCCAGCAGATAATCACTTGTGAAAAGCATAAACATTAAGACTTGCTTAGCTAGCAGCTGCCAGGGTCAGAGGTCAACTTGCTACAGGCCACACTGCAGTTTCAAAAACTTCTTGCAATTATATATGAATTCATACTTTTTGTTATTTCATTAATAGAATAAAATGCATTACATACTACTTTGCTTTTAAACTAGCACTTCACATATATTCAAATACATATTTCTCTAACAATGTCAAACATCTAAACATGTTATCTAAGGTCTGTACAGTACTGCGTTTAATGGCAGTTTGGGGGAGTACTGCAAACACCTATATAAACTTGGATGTCACAGAGTAAGTCTTGCATGATAGTCACATAATGTGTAGCTTAGCATTGGCAACTGCTGTAGCAGGCTAGTATAGTAATGTATCATTTGCAGGTATGTATACCCTTGTACTATTACTGTATGCACACATGTGACAACTGTACACGTTGTAGCAAGGCCCAACAGGTCATCCGTGAGGTGTATGGACTTACAACAGTGTGAAACTTGTGTCTGTATGGCACACACATATGGTGAGATACATGTGTGTCTGATTTATAAGCATCTGAACATGTACATAGAGCAAGGGGCATACTGCAACTGTTTGTGAAGGGCGGACATTTATATGTTGATGCAGGTTGTTATGTGCATAGTTATATGTAGGTTGTAGTGTGTGTCAAACAAGACAGCATACATTGCTGGCATATGACATGTGTTGTTCAAATGCTGTGGGTATGATTTGTTAGGTATATAGTCTTCCAGATAGGGGGTCCTGCTAAACATATATGGGCTGAGAACACCTTTCATGCATTCTGCACAAGACTGTGCAATATCATTACATAACTGTATCCCCCTCAACCTTTGCATAATTGATATTACCACCATGAAAGGTGGACTGTATATGTGCCGATATGCATATCTATGAGTACACCAGTGGATGTTCATATGTACGCTCCAGCTGAATGTTGTGCATGTATTGCCATCCCTGTTGTTAAAAGCCATGTACCCATGAACTAACACATAGGTGGTAGTGTACTCAACACCGAAGGTGTGATAAGAGACTATGGGACACAGGTGGACAGTAGTGTCCCTAATGATGATCACTGTGCCACACTAGTCATGTAAACCTAGTACAGTCCACATGTCGTCAGTAAATGTGTGTCATCCATGGAAACAGAGGTCAGTGTTCCACTCCACTCATCAGTCATAACAACCATCATAGAGTACAATGTCCCTGTTGGTATGTACCTCAGAAGTCATCCACAGCAACAGTAGACACCAGACACATACCACACAAAGAGTAGTACCAGACTCAAACAGATGCCCTATGCTGACTGTCTTACAAAACCACAGCTACACTGTGTCGCATACCGCCTACCCAGAGGCTACCCCTGCCTAAGATACAAAGTTATGGCAAACCCACAGGTGTTGGACGTGCTCCATGTAAACAGATGGAACACCAGACAAGATACACACTCTACTGATCTACACCTTGTAATGTAAAAAGCAGAACATGCTCAACTGGCACATTATCATCACAGACACATACCATATTGTGGAACCAACTACCTATCAACAGCAAATGAAGGTCCTCATTAGCAGCTGCCATGAATAACCATGATGATTGCATGTGAGATAGGAAACACAACCTGGTAATCACCCCTGTGGCTCTGCATGACAGGGGCACATGAACCTACATTACATGGGTGTTGTAGTGCAGGGTACCATATGTCTAGGCTTCCATAGGCCCTATGGATAACAGTCTATCAGCTACCTAGGACACGATACACACACGCATGTACCTGTTGCATCACATGCTATGTGAGGTTGACTGTGTGTGATGGAGAATGTGTATGCGGATGTGTCAATGATGTGTACATGTGTGATAGCCTAGTGGGAATCTGTGTATGCCATGGTATGTAGTGTTGTAGCTCTAATCTCATCAAAAGGTCCGTATGCTATTGCCAGGCAGGAAAAGCAGTATGGCATACGTTGTGACGTAGTCCCATGGTGTCGACTGGAGTGTGCCATTGTAGGCTAAAGTAGTACATGTATGCCTATTGATTGTTAACACTAGTGAATACACATCACATATGGACTGTAGTACTACCTGAAGCTGTATGCCCCAACTGTACAGTATGGTTTATATCCACATGGCTTAGTAACACACATTTGTTTGTTACCTGTAGTCCTCACACATTACATACCTCAGGCATGAGGTTATGTAGGTGCTGACACACAGTAATGTATGGTACACAGATAAATGTAATCTGGGTTGCCATACCTTTGTGTCTTGTAGGTATGTCTGATGTGTGTGTGGGTATGCCTGTAACATGGCCTCGGTGGTATGTGTGTCACAGGATATAAATGCATATCTAGCAACATATATAGTGTAGTACAGCAGTATGCCACCTATAGTGATGAATGTGCACATATGTTACTGAGGGGTTTGCTATCGACAAGTAGTGTGGTGTACTGGTAGTACTGTAACCATACTGTACATTAATTTCAATAGATGACAAATGTTTGTATGTATTAGCTTCATATACACCTCCTGTGGCTAGGTGTTGCATTGTGTCACATACAGTGTGCCATGTACTGTTGTATAGTCTTACATACTGGTTTCACTTTGTGGCTGTGCAGAACATGGTTTGGTATATAGTATGTGCCAGGCACTGTCAGGCAGTTATGGGGTTAGCAGGCATATGTGGTATTAAAAGTGTGTATCTACTGACAGCCAATAGGTTGCTATATATGGCATTTCATTGATGTCTGTACATTAGAATGTTGAGTGTGTCACATGACTTGCTCACAATTACTGTTTAATTGTCTTCCAGGGTTATGTCACACAACAGAAAGCCAGCCTATTCCTCTGAGGAGGAGGAAGTTATCTCAGATGCACTCATTCAACATTATAACCTTCTGTTCTCAAGACCCTGCCAGGACCAGCAGGGTCACACTGCACTGTGGCAGGATGTTGTCTGTTGAGTGAATGATGTAGGCATGCATAACTGGACTTATGAGCAGGTACACCGTCACTGCAGTGATTTAATCAGACATGTCCGGCAGCATGCCTCCGATGTCCACAGACAACAGCTTGCCACAGGTGGTGGTGCTGCTACACATCCCCCCCCTCACCAGAGTGGAAGAGCTGCTCCTCAGCGTGGTGGCTCCTGGCCAACCAGTACAACACACCTGTGTCATCATGGAGGCCAGAGTCACCCAGCACAGCGATAACGAGCGTGCAGGTAACATGGCATATCTGTAGACCACTGTTATCCCAAGTGTTATAATATGCATTAATCAGATGTGTACTGTGTATGCAGAATATGTGGAGCCTGGTGTCATGCAATACTGATAATTCGGGACATTATCTGTATGCCTGTGACTGTCACCCCATGTACCACTGTATAATTGCAGACTCACAGCAGCAATGCCATAGTTGTTGACACTGACATACTGTCTCATATCCTTGCAGGTCCCTCTGGTGTGATAGCAAGGCAGCAGACCCATGCTGGTGAGTGGGCTACAGTCAATATAGCATATAACATGTGCATGTCATAGGAGAGTTGTAGGCCATATACACATGTTAAACACCTACATATAGTGTATGCTCTACATGTTATCTGTGTGACTATGCACTTCCCAGTGACATGAGTAGCTGACTCATACACATGCAACACACAGAGCATCACAAACAAGTGGGGTACACTGTAGTGGACATTGTGTAGGCAGTGTTAATACACATGCACACAACATACCCCACTTTGTCATATGCAGTATGTGTTAATATGATACACATGGCGTATGTAGACACCTGTTGTAAGGTCATACTCCAGTATCCCATATGTCATCAACACAGCACACATACTATACCTGGGTGTAGAGGCCTATCATGGGGTGGTGTGACATGCGTCAACACACAACACAGTCATATTAGGCAATGCTCCCTATTGAACACCTGACATGCCCATGTAACAAATGTCTGTGAACTGTTAAATGTAGCCTAGGTGGTGCAGGTCAGATAAAAGCAAGATAGTTGCCAGTGTGGCATGCATCAGTGGCCTTGAGTGACCACATGATGCTGCCTGATGATGGCTCATGGTACTACACTACACCCAGTTACAGTACCTGCAGTACTACACATAGCATTCATTGTTATACACCTGACAGTTGTGTGCATCTGGCCATGGTTTATATACCTATGAGTGATGGCGCACAGGACACTGGAAAGTGTTTCAGACTTGCAGTGCAATTTTGTGTCCATGTACACATTGTGTACCAGGGTGAGGCCAATCATTGAACAACACACATGCATCAACGACATGTATACTGTTATCAACAAGGACTCTCTACACTCACACTGCATGCTGTTGAGCAGCACACATCCTGCATGCTGACACGTGTGATAGGACTCTTTGGCTTGTGATACTGGACTCCACCATCAACCACTAACGACTATGTTCCATATTGCTGTTGGTGTGTGTGTGTCAACTTGAATGAGTAGTGTGCATGTGTTCATGTGTTCATGTGTGCATGTGTGCATGTGTTCATGTGTTCATGTGTGCATGTGATTATGTGTGCATGTGTGCATGTGTTCATGTGTTCATGTGTGCATGTGTGCATGTGTTCATGTGTTCATGTGTGCATGTGTGCATGTGTGTGAACAGCCTGTACAGATGGTAAAGTGTGCTTCCTGTCTCCCTCTCACAGGTGCTGAGGTATTGTTGGATGGGTGCAGCAGGGAACCTGAAGTCACTGCCACAAATAGTGACCACGATGATACATGTGTAGTGGCACAGGCATGTTTGACAGGGTCTGTCAGTGGTTCACCAATCGACAGTACACAGCTTTTCACCCCATCTATGCGCACATACATACTGCCATTACATCCCTCAACACCAATGGCCTTAGGTGAGGAACAGCATATGGTAGGCATTGACCAGGAAAGTGTGGTATCTATGGCACATGCAACCCACACAGCAGCCATGCCCAGACACCCAGAATGGTACCACATAGGCATATGTCCAGGGGTTCTCGCAACCTCCGATATGTTCCGGGCTGTGATGCAAGCACAGACACGTATGGAACGGTACACCAGGCAGGGACTAAGGGCGCAGAGGGCTCATAACACCACGATCAATGACAGTATCCGTGACCTTGCTGGTGCCATCCGCAATTACACTGATGTCATTGATAGATGCTGGGGGGGACATTAGATGTCCTCCGCAATGTTATGTCCATGTGCCAGGACAGTGCAGGATGGCTGGGCCAGCGACATGGACGTATGCCAGCAACATCATCAGCTGGCAGTCATCGCGGATGACACCCAAGTGCCAGCCACTCCCGTATTGCCAGCACCAACCCCAGCAATGTTGTGGCTGGACTGTCGGTAGACCATCCAAGATGACCACATGCCCGTGGCTCTGGCCAGTCCCAGCAGGGACATGGGACCAGTCAACATCCCTCTGCCTCTGACGATAGTACTCAGTCTGGCTTAGTACCCAATACTGTCCGTGTCACCCCTGCCAGGCACAGGTGCTGTGTCCATGGCCAGAGACAGTGATCTGTACAGCCTGGCAGGTACAGTCTGTGGCTGTTCTACAACTCCCGTATTTGGCAGCCACAAGGGGGTACTGTGTGCATGCAGACACACACACATACTACCAACATGTAGGGCTAACACATACACACACACATCACATCAACACTGACCCATACTGTACTGTTGTCCCTCACACACACACACACACACACACACACACACACACACACACACACACACACACACACACACACACACACACACACACACATACATGTTGATTGGATGGGTCATTGTCGGGCTCTGGAAAAACAATCACACCTCCTGTCATCTGTGACATTGATGCAGGAACAGGATAACATGGTGCTGATGCACAGGGTGACCTACTAGCAGTGAAGCAATGTTAGCATGTTGTGAACAGTAAAGTGTAATGATATCCTTGTAGGTGTATCTGAGCAGGCATGATGCATCACAGCACTGATTATCAATTTAGTATTGTTTACACCAGTGTTAATTCCAAACATGGATTGTCCACACATGTGCCAGTTGACTGATGTGTGTGGTACTGGCAGCATGTGTCGGTGAGTGGATGTTACGTGTGTGATGTGTGCAGTACAGATTTCAAGGTGTACATTTGTGAACATGGTGGAGGTGCACTGTTTGCATGTATGTGCATGGTGGGCACATGGGAAGGGTGACATGCCCTGTATTACACAGTGTTAATACTTCATATTTCCTATTGGTGTCCAATATGCATGCCACTACACATATGTCACAACTTGGGTACACATGTGTGTATGACATGGTATGACACTATGCTGTGGGTGATACTGTTGATATCGGTCATTGGTTAGCATTCTGGTAGTGTACATAACCTCAACAGCCTGATTTTAACCAATTGTTAGATGATTTCTTGACAACTGACACACAGCTGTAGGATACACAGTAGCATTAGAATCTTTCCAGTATTGTACTATACCAGTTACCAGTGGTAATGACCACCACACATTCCCGTGACCACTCCTGTTTGGCATGTGTCCATCCTAGGTACAAGCAGACACACTAGGGATATGTACACCTACATCTGGTGATGCATACAGTGGTCTACAATGCATTCCTCGGATTAGAAACTTATCCTCCACAAGGGTATCATACAGACAGATATCTGTTGACAAACCCATGTTGTGAAGCTATGAGCCAACAATAGCATAGTCATCCACATTTACTACACATAGTATCCTGATAGTACCATATTGGTAGTAGCACACAACATGTAGCAGGGGTACCGATGTGTACAAACAGCCACATGTGATTTCATCTGTCCTTTGATATCCACATTCCCAAAGGTATGCTGATGTCCCTCAGTGTATCACATAAGCAATAAGGGGTCTGCATGCATATCCATGGAGTTGTTGTATACCTACAATGAATGGCCATTATTGACAGACTGTGTTGTGTTTGAACATGTCTGTAATATGCCACAAGCATGCACCCACACTCACACTATTCTATAGCAACTGTCATGTGTGTGTGTGACACAGATGATTTAGGGCACAGCTCACTACAGTGGCTGGACTTGTCACATACATATGTGAGCTACGGTCCAAGAAGCAGCAGCAACAACTGTCAATGGTAACAGATGTAGTCGTGTTGACAGCAGGCTTCACACCTATGAAGTGAATGAGGTCACATGTACATATATGTCTTGGCTACACAGTTACCAATTTAGGTCACATGTACATATGTGTATTTGCCACACAGATACCTGAAGTGTGCAATGCACATACTGTTGTTCTAATGATATGTCATACAGTAGTAAAAGCAAAACCCACAACCCATTGCTCAACAGTGTCACACACACTCAGCAAATGCAGGATTCACACCCCTACCTACATTATGATTCTAGACAGATATGCATTACCACGATGTGCCATCTGCTGTACTGGGAGTTTTCATTTCCACTGCTGTATTTGTGGGATACTGACATCATCAAACCGGCCAAAGGGGAATTCATCTCTTTCAATGTGTTTTCACAGTCTCCAAACAGGCCACTCCTCTCATAGGATTACACACACACACACACACAATTGCAGGATTCAACCCCCTACCTGCACACACACACACACACACACACACACACACACACACACACACACACACACACACACACACACACACACACACACACACACGATTCAAACCCCTACTTATGTTATGACACTAGGAAGATATGCATTAACATGACACGCTATATGCTTGACTGGGAGTATTAATTTCCAAAGCTGTATTTGTGGGATACTGACATCATCACACTTGGTAAACAGGAATTCACCTCTTCTAATGTGTTTTCACAGTCTCCAAAAAGGCCACTCCTCTCAAAGGGAATCACACACACACACATTCACACTCAGCATTTGCAGGATTCAAACCCCTACCTAACTATGTTATGACACTAGGGAGATACACATTAACACGACGCGCTATATGCTTTTCTGGACTGGGAGTATTCATTTCCCAAGCTGTATTTGTGGGATACTGAAATCATCACACTTGGCAAACAGGAATTCACCTCTTCTAATGTGTTTTCACAGTCTCCAAAAAGGTCACTCCTCTCAAAGGAATCTCACACACACACACTCAGCATTTACAGGATTCAAACCCCTCCCTAACTATGTTATGACAGTAGGGAAGATATGCATTAACATGACACGCTATATGCTTTATTGGGAGTAATCATTTCCACTGCTGTATTTGTGGGATACTGACATCATCAGACTTGGCAAACAGGAATTCACCTCTTCTAATGTGTTTTCACAGTCTACAAAAAGGCCACTCCTCTCAAAGGGAATCTCACACACACACATTCACAGGATTCAAACCCCTACTTAACTATGTTATGACCCTAGGGAAGATACGGAAGACACGCATTAACACGACGCACTATATGCTTTGTTGGGAGCATTCATTTCCACTGCTGTATTTGTGGGATACTGACATCATCACACTTGGCAAAGAGGAGGTCACCTCTTTTAATGTGCTGTCAATATCTACAAAAAGGCCGCTACTCCCAAAGGGAATCACACACACACACAAACACTGCCCCCCACACAGCAATTGCAGAATTCAAACCCCTACCTAATTATGTTATGATACTAAAGAGATACGCATTAACATGACCCACTATATGCTTTACTGGGTGTCTTGATTTCCACTGCTGTATTTGTGGGATACTGACATCATCAGACTTGGCAAAGAAGAGTTCACCTCTTTTAATGTGTTGTCAATGTCTACAGAAAGGCCACTACTCCCAAAGGGAATCGCACACACACACATACACATACACCCCCACAGCAATTGCAGGATTCAAACTCCTACCTAGCTATGTTATGATACTAGAAAGAGAGATACGCATTAACACGACGCGCTATATGCTTTACTGTGTGGTTTTGATTCTCCTGCTATATTTGTAGGATGCTGACATCATCAGACTGGACATGGTAATGTGTGTGCACTTAGTTTTAGGCAATCCCATGAATGAACCTTGTGGGTCAGCAGGTGTGAACAGCTTGAACAGGAATCCACAATTCATAGCTTGTGTGATCTATCTGTGGACAAATTGCCATTCCTTCATATGACAATACATATTTATGCATAGATTGTTGGTTTTGTGGATACAACATGTGTCTGTGATGTTGATAAAGGGCTATTCAAAGTCTATGTGGGACATGTGTTGCTCCTTTCAGTGATGTATGTCCTGGGTGGCTGCCTTGAACACAATCTAGCAGGTTTGGGGAACATGATTTGCTCATTAACATACCACAGTTGTTTGGGTTGTGTGTTTGTTGGATTACAATAGCTCTGTTTCTGACTGCAATCATGATGGACTCCATGGCCTAGCAGTTCAGACTTCATAGGCTTATAGGACTATAGTTCCCATGGTCTGTTGTGCACCAACTCTTGTGGGGTGTGCCATATGTTGCTGTAACACATTCAACAGTGTAAGATCCTGTAGAGAGGGTGAGGCTCAACAGACAGTTCAGGTGCAGGGTCTGTTTGTTCTGTTGTTCACTTATGACACATATGGGGAAACAATGTTATCCACGTGATGGCATTCATTCGGGTTTGGGAGGAGCAGTTTACACATTCTACATGTGATATCTCCTGGTATGTTGATAGGGCCTTTTGTCACTGGGAGGTGGGTATGCATGTATGGGCCTGTCTGACAGGATGTCGACATGGTAAGTCAGGTACAGTTGACCCTGACTCAGGACATATATGACTGTACATTGCTATTTCTGACATAGCTGAAGGAGGTGTAATGGTTCTGTCTGTACTCCTTCGCAGATAATCTTTCCAAAGCAATGACAAACCTGACCAGTAAACTCCTGTTATACTCTTTTACACACTTAACACACTACTGATCCTTTGTGATCAGTCAACAGAGTATGGCATCATAATATCCTGGCATATCCAAAGGTCGGTTTCGTGTGTACTCTCCAGTCCAGCTGGTGCATATTGGAATTTTGAGGCATTGTTACAGCTGCCTTATGTACACAGAGAACCCTGTCCTCCTACAAACAAACTCAGATATATGTGAGAGATGCAACTGTATAGACAAACAGAAGGCTGAGCTCTCTCAACCCATGACTGGCACAGTCTATCAGGTGGTGAAGGTTACCACATACACCACATATCCAGTCTCACATGGACCTATGACGACAGCAAACCAAATACATTACCACACAAACACATACTCAGAGCCTCTCAATGTACTCTGCCTAAGCAGCAGAGACATCCAAAGCAGACACCCAAACAACTGCTAACCCACAACTATACACACATATCACATAGTTCATAAAGTCAGTGTGCCACACAGTCACTGCCCTTAGGCCTACACAGCAAACCTAATACACTTGTAATAGGTGACTGTAATTGTCGGTCACACTGACATCCCACTCACCAGGCTGAACAAGGAAAAGGTCACTTTGTGCTGTCTGTCGGGTACCAGGATCTGCCACATGACATATGCACTCAGGTCAGCCCAAAGCAAGTACAAATATGTCTCCATCATTGACCATGCTGGTGTGTAAACCCTCAGACGTTCCTCCCTGGACTACATGACAAGAGACATTGAGGAGCTCTCTGATCATGTAGCCCATGCCAGTATGACCCTGACCTTGTCTAGCATCTTACCCACACCGAGAATGATGTCACAGTATGCAGACAAACTGATCACTTTTAACAGTTGGCTAACATATTGGTGTCATCCACAGGGGATCCAGTGTCTCTCAGCCTGGGATTACATGCTTGACATGCCACGTAGATTCGCTATGGACACCATGCAGTTGTCACACCTAGGCTTTCACAGTCTGACTAAGGATCTTGCCACACCCATAGTGGCTGTTTGAAGTGAGGCTCAGAAGACAATACCACCTCCATAGATGTTACAGGTAAAGGAAACAGGGAGTAATGCTGCTCAACAACAGATGTCTAACCCTCAGAATGCATGCACTCAGGACTCACCTCAGTATGGAGACTGCCGATATATGTGCAGTAACAGACACCTGATTCAGGCACCCAAAAGCACACCAGCACTATAAGGTTTTACTTCATACCATGCTTTTCGGACACAAGACTCGGACCGGCCAACAACAATAGGGGGAGTATCCATATACATCAAAATATACACACCTCCGGGTTGGTAGTACTGCACAAAGCATCGGAGAACATACATGTGCAATTAACAGTGGGCCAAACTTCATTTCAGTTTGTAGACTGCTACAGACCACACCCCCAAACTCGGGAACAACACTCAATATTCCTGGGAACACTGGGGAATGTGAAGGTCTCTCCAAACACCATTATATTGTGTGACTTCAAATGCACAAACATTGACTGGGAATACTATTCAAGCACCAACACCCTTGCACAACAATTGGTAGGATTTATAGACTCAAATGGTATGGCAGAACTGGTCAACACAACCACAGGGGGGTAAAACATGTGGGACATGATCATCACCAACATGGGGACTCTATGTTCCACACCAGAGGTATACCCCTCATTGTTGAGGTCAGACCATACATTTATCTCACTGGACATACATATCTCATCCACACACACACACATCCTATGTGATCTCAGTGAAGTACTTCTCATAAGCAAACGTCACATGTCTACATACCAAGGAGGTATCCGTCAAAGACCCTGGGACAGTGTTAATTATAGCTCAGACCACTTAATCCTTTACAAACCCATTCTATGGACAACTACTGGAATGCATGGATCGTGCTATCCCAGATAACTACAAGACTCACTCCTCCAAAGGCAGGGGACCTGTCTGGTGGACCACCACCATTAATAAGCTATACAACGACAGGAGGAGGCTACTACATGATAGAGCACAATCACAAAAAGGAAGGCATCTCTGATCAGTACTATGGAATAGCTATGATCACTTGTTGATTCATCTAAGGGCCACTTCTAATGGACACTTGCAACAGACACTATGGACAATCACAAGGCCTTCTTTAGTTATGTTAGGGACCTGGGTGGGAACTCACAGATATGCTGTGAGTTACTGCATAATGACAAAGCATACAGTGAACCCACTGACATTGCAAACATCCTGGCAAACAGGTTCAGTGGAAATGTCCCCCCCCATCCCCCCTACGGTGCAAATGTCCATCCCAACAGGGTGTAGCCTCCCTGACATCACAGATGAACAGGTGAGTGCTGCCCTCTCCATAGCAGACAACACAGCATCAATGGGACCAGACGGTGTTCCGTCCTGCGGCTTACACGACAGTCATGACGAACTTAACACTCACATTATGTCACTGTTCAATATCAGAGTTACTACAGGATATGTACCCAAGGAATGGCGTACAGCAACAGTGTTCCCACTCCACAGAGGTGGTGCCACAAGGGACCCTGGACAATATTGCACTATAAGCCTAACTATCCTGGTCTGCTAAGCTATGGAGCGTATCATCATGGAACACATACACATAGACATTGTGAACCTACAGACACTGGATCCTACACAATTTGGCTTTGTTGTGGGTAGATCTTTCCTCTTGAACCTCTTCGATGTCTTTAAACAGTTAAGAGGTCCATAGACGTACAGAGGGTTGTCCACACAGCCTACCTGGAGCTGCACTACAGTTCAACACAATACCCCACTCGGCCATTATACATAAGCTCACCGGCTTCAATATCTACACATATGTCACAAGATGGATTGCTAACTGGATCATGGATAGCACCCACATGGTCAGTATTGCAGGTGCCATGTCTGACTATACACCAGTTACACATGGCATCCCACAGGGCTCAGTCCTGGGACCTCTCTTGTTCGGTATATATTTCTCAGACATACAGGCTAACACAGGTGGAATATGGCTGACCATGTTCGCAGATGACTGCAAACTGTGTGCCATAATCGACTCCACAGCTGGCACAAGCATCCTCAAAAAGGGTCTCACAGAGATGGATAACTGGTGCTAGAGCCATGGCCTACAGCTACCTACCATTAGATGCATAGTCATCACCTTTGGTGATAAAAATGTGTCCACACATTAACACATAGGTGATGATACAGCACATACGGTGTGTGTGATTTGGGGACATGAATAGTTAGTACTCTCGCCTTTGACAATCACATTGCCAATGTTGTTGGACACACCTTCTATATAGCCCACCTTATCCCATATGGTTTTACATCTAGATCAAGTGGGGTCATTTTGCCCCTATACTCATCAGGCCCATGCTTGGATACAATGCCCCATTTCGGATGTACCTTACCCAACACCTACAGCAACTGTAATCTCCACAAATGTTCCTAGCTAAGTGGATCTAGGGACTCACACAGATGGTATGCACAGTTTGGCTATGGTGACCCCAGCTCTCCTCAGTCACTTACTGACTACTCAGATGCGATCTGTGCCTGTTGTTTAAAGCCATGTCCATCACAGCAATAATGGACAGGCGCCACCTCAGGATTTCAAAGTCCCTTACAGCTACACACTCCAGGGACAGGAACGTCAGCACTGATATTAATAGGACATGCTGGAGGGACAGATTCCCATCACAGAGGCTACACTCACTCTGGCATGAGATCCCAGTCCCACATACGCAGATACCCCCACTGACCACCTACAGGTGACATCTTGACAAGTGGATGGGTGATCGTATGTTTAGCCCTGGGATATGTTCTGGGTCCCTGCTACACAGAGGCACAATAAAATGAACATATGTGGGATATCTTGTGTGACCTACTATTCACAGGCACAGTCTACTAATCTAGCAGGGTTGCGAATGCCAAACACACTTTGGCTAGGCTTATACATGCCCTAGGGCAGATAGCCTAGTATCAACCTCTGAACCTATGATAATGTTCGGGATGCACATTGTTCAGTGTTGGTACTGACTGCAGGTTTTGTTTCTTCTTTGCTTTCCACTTTCTATGAACAACCTAAGTATCTGCATGACATATTTGATTATGACACAGTTTCACTATATTATATATGTGTCTGTTGTCATATAACTGTGTGCACAAGGCGGATTGGTGAACAATGCAAGGTTCCTGGGTTGACACATGCGACTGACGGATATGTGTGGCCCACTGCTCTACTCATACATGCCCTAAGTGTGTGAGCATGCCCAGTTCGGCCTTTCAGTGTTTTTTTTGCCTGACATTTGTCTCATATATTCAAGTGTGTGAGCATGCCCAGTGTGACCTTGCAGTATGTTGCTGTCTGAGGTCCACTACATTTGTTGATGTGTGTGAACATTACCAATATTAACATTTATACTATATGTGTGTTGAATATCAGGTTCTATTCTTACTGCAGGCCTCACCTTTGTGTCTTAACTCAACAGGGATTATGCTATGCCTGCAAGGTTTCCATTAGATAATTTGCATAAACTTATGAACATTTCTTTATACAAGCTGACCATTGACATACTGTCATGGTTTAGTGGTTCTGTACTATGACTATAGTGCACTGTATCCTGGGTTTGAGGAATGTCACTGCTTCATATTTTCATACATGGCAGAACAGACTGCTTCAGGAACAGTGAAGCAGGCATGACCATGTTTACCTGATTTTGCTGAACTATGGCCAAATTTGAACAGACTTACACAACATTGCTCAATGTTAACCAACATTGCTGAACATGCCCAATATTGCTCAACATTGCCTGAAGTTGTGCTACTTAGTGTGTGCAATTTTGTTTACGTATACTAAATAGTGGTGAGAGTTGTTTAGCACTGCTTTATATTGCTTAACACATAGCAATCATGACTGAGGTGGTGCTGCAGGCCTGCCTATGTCAGATGCACATTTTACACTCCCTATACATGTTTGTTAACAGGTAGTGTCAAGTTAGGCATCCCTTTTACTATATGCGTGAGTCGGAGAGAGGTATCATTTCCAGGGTTCCTACTGAGCCAGTGTATATGCTATGCATTGCCTCTTTGCCAAGACCAAAGCATACTGGGCACGCCTCCTTCTGCCTACTGGGGCAGGCTCAGGTTGTTCCTCCCCCGAGCCATGCTCTGCCTGAGATGGCCTTGGCAATGGTGGGGGGCTGTTGTGCCCGGCCCTATGCTGCTCCTGCTGCAGCTGTTTTTGCAGGATCATATCGTGTAGCATAGCACATACCATGACTATTTGGGTACATGTAGTTGGTGAGTACTGCAAGGCTCCACCAGATGTGTCCAGGCACCGGAACCGTGACTTCAGCAGCCCAAACACACACTCGATTGCATTTCGTGTTTGTGCATGTGCCTCATTATGGCATTCCTGTTCAGGTGTGTGTGCATTTCTGATGGGTGTCATCAGCCACGGCTCAAGTGCATATCCAGCATCCCTCACTAGGTGACCATGAGGGATGTCCCCATTGGCAAATGTCTGGTACAGCTGTGTCAGATGCCAGATATGGGAGTCATGGTAGCTTCCAGGGCAGCCAGCACACACATTCATTATTATGCCCTGGGCATCACACGACCTGGCAGTTGATGGAGGGGTAACCCTTGCGGTTATAGTAGACCCTACCCTGCTCACCAGCTGGTGCTTTGATGCGAATGTGCGTGCAGTTTATTGCACCCAGTACCTCAGGGTATTCCGCTATTTGCTGGAAGAGACGCATATTGCTGGCCAATACCTCAAGGTAATTGGGGAAATATACATGATCACCAACATGTGCTGACATGGCATTCAGGAACTGGTGCAGTACCCTGGATGCTGATGCCTGTGAAATCCCCATCATATCACCAGTTGGTCTCTGGAAGGTACCTGTTGCTAATATTCTTAGGCCAACACATGCCTTGGTTACCACTGGGATCGGTTCCCCTCTGTTGGTTCTGTGTGTGAGGTGTGGCATGCACAACTCAACTATTTGCTGCATGAGGTCTCTGTCCACCTTATAGCGCTCCACTATCTCCAGCTCATGTAGCCCCTGGTAGGTTAACCTGGACCTGTACACTCTTCTCCGTTTCCTCACTGTGGGTTGCTCAGCAGCATTTGCATTGTCACCACCCTCAGCATGTTGCATATGTCACCTTATAACAGCAATGGCAGCCCCTAACATTTCTTTGTCTCAGTAAAGCTTTTTCAGTTTTCACTTCTGTTAGCTTACTGCAGTGTTGCAGTGTCTCTGAGAAAAACATACTGGAAAGTTGTTTGCTGAGTTTTAAGTGCTGGGCTGGGCTAGTGTACTGCCTGTGTAATTGCCTGATTCTGATTGTTTTCACCTGCTAGCTCTGCTAGTACTCCGTGGTTAACTTCCTACTATTTGTTGTGCTTCCCTTTCCCTTTCTGTTTTCTCAGGGGGGGCAGCGCTGCGCACACAAGCGCAAACACGTGCACACCAGCTCACACATGCGCACACATGCTTACACGGGCTATAACTTGCTTATTCTTGCTAACACGTGTGCACACAGGCGCAAACGTGCTTACACGGGTTTCACCATCCTTACACTTGCTTACTCTGGCTTAAACACGAGCACACAGACACACACGCGTGCACACAGGCTTACTCGGTTTTACAGGTGTGCACACGCGTGCATGCACGTTGCAGGCATTTCTACAAGAAACTTTGGTATTGTTCACGGCATACACCTTCAATTTCTTGCCTTTAGCTAGGGTACCTGTTGACACACCTCTTCCAGTGATTAGTATCTGACAGCAGACACATGCCACTCTACTCCAATGAGCTTCACTTCTCTCAGACATATCCCCCTTATGATGTCACCTATCTTCTACTCTGTTACACCCCTTATCCTACTCCTACACTCCACTGACTGTGCTCTTTTGCTATGTAAACTTGTGATTCACTATCCTTACCCTCATTTGCATAGGATTGCCTACTAATGCTTGGTTACATCTCTTAGACTGAGCTTCCCTCCTTAGCAACCTCTACTCGGTAGCCATATTGTCTTTGGACTGCCATTCCCTTGCATTGTATATTAGGGATTACTGTAAAATCCACATTTCTGCATTTTAATTATTGATTTTCTGTTTTTTAGAGTGCACTGCGTTTACGCAGCACTACGCTTAAACATCGGCGATCGGGATAAAAAAAAATATTTTATTCTAAATTTGCATCGGTGGACATTGCCAATGGCCATATTTTTGGCCATTGGCATGCTTCCTCGACTGGATGCATCCTATCTTTGGAGCTGTCACGGCTCCGTTTTGCTATTTGCAGAACCGTACTCAGCTGTCAACGGAGTATATTTCTGCAAATAACACTTCTCTTGCTCGGACAGGTTAGGGTTTCCTGAATCGCAATTTTACCTCATTTGCATACCTTTCAGCAGCAAATGAGGTAATTTGCATATCCTAGCCCTGTCTGTGTAAGAGGAGTTTTAGGAGCTCTCTTACACGCCCCTGCCCGCTGTTCCTGGATCGCTCGGCAGACATGTTGGCTGCATGGAGTCTTACTCTTCTCTTAGACTCCGTGCAAGCCTTCGTGAATCCGGCCCACTTTGTTTACTGTGACTTATAAAATTTGGTTTAAGACCAAGAACCTAAAGAATACTACCACTGTAAAAATAGTTTGTACTGAAGAGTTTGCCATTCATACTTCTTTAATAATCCTTATGGTTCCAGAGATATGAACATTTAATTGAAATGTGAAGACATAATTTGATTCTGTGAAAAGGCTTAGGCTCTGCCCATTGGAAGTTACAGTGCAAACTTCCTGAACTCCCTTGGAGTGAATGAGTTAAACATGTCAGCAGCAGCATTCTCAAAAAGATGTTTGTTATCCAAAGGAGCATCCAATAACTTGGCCTTAATGTCCTCAGGTAGAAACTGGAGATGAAGCCAAGAATAATGCTGCATGATGGACCCAAAAGCCGCATCTGTAGAAGAGGCATCAGCAGTGTCATAGCTACACTTATTAGAATGGCGAGCCACTTCAGAAGCAGAACCTGGAAAATATAAGGCAGAAGACTTGCCTTCAGAATCAGGGGGTCAGACGCAACTTGACAAGCCTGAGCAATCAAAGCCAGAGTATACCTGGTCATGTGGGTCTGGTAATTAATAGCCCTAAAGGCCAAAGTAGAAGCAGTGTAAACTTTATTACCAATCCTCTCCATTGCCTTACTATCTTTATCAGAAGGCGAAAGTTTAGGTTTGTCAGAACAGAATGACATGACAGCAGGATCAGCAGAGGGACATTTAAATAAAAATTGACAATCCTCAGGAACCTTATAGGACCTGTCAGGTTTCTTAGGATAGGACAATGAGACCCAGGAGACTTGGAAGCAGCAGTGAAAGTATCTAACAAGGCAGCCAACACAAGAGGAATTACCGATGGTTTAGGAGTGTCCACCTGAAGCAACTCTAATATTGCCTGTGAATATCAGACACTTGAGAAGAATCCCACTTAAAAGATTCCATCATCCTAGCAATTGTGTCCCCAAAGGACAAGTCCTCAAAAGGAGACTCAGAGCTAACAGACTCCTCTTTATCAGAACCATAAAACAAAGACGAAGGCATCTGTGAAGAATAGGACAAAGACCCCTCACCAGGCACTGAATTGTCATCTGAGGAATCTAGTTCCCTAACCTGTTTACAAGGGGTAGAGGTCCATGGAAGAGCAGGTACTGAAGCCCCTGAAGGAGCCTTTAGTATCCTTAAGACAGAAAACAAGCCTGGAGTAAATGCTTGACATTCCCTTCGAGAATCCTTAGGAAGGACTGAAACATGCATCAGTTTTTGTCTTTTCTGAGAAGAGACATCAGCCCTAACAAATACCAAAGGTTCCAACCCTTGGCGAGATTCGATAAGAGAAATCAGAACTTCCTCCCTGACCAGTATCTGCAGAATCCCTCTAGGACCCTCTGAGATGATCACCCAGAGTTCCCCCTTGACATCCAGAGCAGACGCCTGCAAAACCTCAAAGAATGTGTGAAAAGATGGATCCATGCCGGCCTCTGACGGGGTCACAGCAGAGGATCCAACGTAGGCACTGAATGATCTACAGAGCTATTACCTGTTTCTAGAGGGATGTCAGGTGGAGCCTGGACAGCTAAAGAATCCAGTCAAGACTTATTGACCTTCTTCTTACCTAGCAGGAGTATCTCAGCGTGAAATGATAATGACATGGTGCTATGGGCTAACTGTTTAAAACCATTGGTTTTCAAGGTAAATGGCCAGGACAGACAAATGGCTTCTGAGTGTATTATGCATAAATGCCTTACAGATACTACAAGAGATATGGTCGTGGGAAGCACCCAAACAAAAAAGACCCTGTTTGTGACGATCCCTATGGGGAATCTGTCTCCCACACTGACATTTTCCCTCCTTGGCTGGCATGAACTCTGGTTAGTAAAATAAGATACAAGACCAAGAAAAAAGCCGCCTCAATGGGGCACTTATATGGTGTTGCTAAATCTTTAGTACAGCAACAAAGTGTTCAGACCAAGTAGGAAAAAAAAAGAGTTTAAACTCTTGGCAAAGAAGTACTGGATAGTTGTGTCCATATGTCCCTTTTATGCCCTACGCACGGAGCAGGGAGCATAAATGTGACATATAGTGCATACAAGATCTTTTAGACTGTTGCATACTGTCCGAACGTCGGCTGCCTTGGACGGGAGATCCCTACTATGTTGAATACTGCCACAGTGATAGAGAAGGAGGACAGCAATGACATTGCAGCTCAACTTCTTAGCGCTAGTCTGGACAAAGCTACAAATAATAGGGGAACAATGGCCTGAAAATAGGGGCAGATTTTAAATACTGCTCTTATGAACTTAGAAAGTTGCTAGAATAACATGATTTGTGTTAGCATGCCTTTTCTGATGGATAGGAAGTGTGAAATTCAAATGTCTGTCAATATTTAGTGACTTCAGTCCTCAGTAATTTGCCAGAAAACAACACATTTTACGAGGAACAGAATCTGGACATTCTGTGACAAACTAGATTCTGTAGATATGTGTTACTACTGTCCACAGCCACATCACAGGAAATTTTATTGATTTCCAAGAACTGTAAGGTGAATCCTGAATCTTCTCTTAATCACAACATAATGTGTTTCATTGTGCTCTGAGAGAGGATTGTGTCAATTGTTTATTTTTATATTATTACTGACGAATGATATTTAAGCAGCTTCTTTTTGTGAGACAACCAGGCTTAGTTGTATTATTTAGAAAACAAAAAGAATAAAGGAATGATTTGTTTTGTTCATTTGTTTTTTTCTGTCTAAATACAGCCCATTTTACAGATCCAGAAATTATTTTCTTCAAGAGCTCAAAATGTAGTTTAACTTGTCTGCAAGTCTTGTTTTCCCCCTTGCTTTTGAGAGTACAACAGTTACTGTAAATTCTAGGAAGCAGGGAGAAGATATGTTTGTTTATTAATGAACATACTGTGAAAGAAGCTAGTGCTAACTTTGACAGAGGATGTCAGAACAGGTTTCGTCACTGTCAGTGTCTCATAAAAACAAGTCTGTCTCAGTTAGAGACACCTGTTGTTTTTAATGGGTCATGAAGTTTAAGATGGCTCTTGGAATGCTGGGATACATTGCATTTGCTGTAGCTCCCTTTGAATATGCTGCCTCACCGGGTGACTTTGAGTCTCTCTATGTTGACATTTAAGAAGGCACCAAAGACCTGTTTGTTTTTCTGACTTTAAGTAGTTTTGCATCTGCTGAATATTTAGCACTACTATCTATAATCTGGTTTATATTTTTTCTGTTTTAAGAATACTTAAAGGAACTTAGAAGCTGGAAATAAATAAAGTACACATTTACTAAACATTTTTTTTTCAGTTTTCATGGATAGAAAGGTGTGCCAATGGAAACTGAAAAGAAATTTAATAAACATATATTTCATTTCCTTTCACCATGTAATATGAGATTATTGCAGACTTGCAGGAGACATTCCAGATCATCTTTTGCTCACTCTTTTAAAATGTATGTTCTGTACAAATGTTAGATGATTGCGTTTTCTCTGATCATGTTAAATAATTTTTCTGAAGATGGTATTGACAACCTGTGACACTACTTTATTTTACAGTTTGGGGGTAGGGGAGGACTGATATCCTCAAAAACACTCATAAAATGAAGATAGATACAAATATAAATGAAAAATAAAATTCTTTATTCCAATCAGAAGCAGCATGTAGAGTTCAGCTTGCATTTATGACAGGCAGCTGTTCTTCATCATTTTTTTTTTACAAAGGTAGAAAATAAATGGTTTTCAATAAATATGCATTTTGAAACAGAACAGGAAGACAGAAAGGAAACAACTTAAATGGGTCATAATCTATTTTCAGAGTACAATTTGTCTAATAACTGTGGTAGTGCCCCTCACTAAGATTTAAAGCAAGATATGGTACACTTTGGTCAGCCTCCTTTCTAGTTTTGCTCACATGTTGTCTACAGGGGATTGCAAAATAACCACCTCCACTACTATAGTGTTACACCATTCTACTTCAGAAGCAAACATCTCTGTTTCCGGTTTACTATCACTATTATGCAGAAAGTTGAATGCCACGTAGTCAACTCATGAGTTGCCGAATGTTAGGAGATCAAGAGTACATATTAGTGAATGCAAGTGTGCATTCGCTGATATGCAATCAATGTCATGAGTAGAGTCACAGTACAGAGTGGAAAGGGAAATGTATCCCTTTTCTCACTGTAGTGCGATGTCAGAGTTAGAATATTTAATTTGCAGGGGGTGTGGGGGCGCAGCCCCCCACAGGGGTCCAGGGGTGCTTGCCCCCCCTGCTAAAACATAAATGACAGTGTAGGTGTTTAACTTACATTTGCACCTTCACTGCCATCATGGTCGAATTTCAGTATTAATGTTGAATCTGTTGATCGCATTCAACAGATGTGACATTTTAAGCTACTTAGTATGCCGGAAGCCTGACATCAGTTTCGCAGTATCAAACGTTCAGTGTGCAGAACTTCAATATGTTGATAGTAAACCTCTGTTTCCTTTTTATATTTACCATACATGACTTCTCACAGTTCTTCCATTATCCATTTCAATAATGAAAGACAGAGAAATAGGTGTACTGATTATTAATATTTATTTATTTAGGTAGACAGGTGGGTAAGTTGGTTTGGCAGTGAAGAGGCTATGTTGTGGTAAGATTTTATGCAACTGTACTATGTCTTTTTATATCAGTGTTGCTGTGTTGTAGTATTCTACATAGAAATGAGAGTTAAAAAATGCAAGAAACCATGACATTGTTACAATAGTATTAGCTGAGTAAGGTAACATATAATGCAAAGATTAGCAGAGTACACATTTATGAATTCTATGTAGGGAACTTACATTGTGGTGCATGTTGAATATTGGTAACAATTCTGAGGAATAATGAAAAAAGTTGAGGATGCAAAGTGCTTGTTGTATTTACAGTTGCTTACCTGAGTTCAGCATGACTTGGTTTTGGGGGCCACCAAGGAGCACTACTACAGGACAAGGACTATTAAATGAAGTGAACAGTTTTCATGAGATTAATAATATGGATTGAACTGTTATGAGAATTTTGTATAGGTATGGTAGAGAGAAGCCTATGTGGGTTGCCTGGATGAGCAAGTAAGGAGCTGATGCTTGTTTTAAATGAAGTTAGTGTAGCTTTACTGATGATATTATGAGGTATGGTTCTTTATAGTTTAAGAATGGCTAAGTAAACACATTTAAAGATACAGATTATATGACTGAGGAGCTGATAATGATACCAATAGCTGAGGCACACACAAAGGTAACATGACATCAGAGGTTTTCTTTATTGTTTAGTAAATGAGTACTAGTTTAGATATATTAGTTTGTAAAAAGGGAAAGCTAAAACATGCATAACCTAAAAGGAGTTGGATAACATGCTTGTTTTAGAGAAAGAGAGAAAGAGAGAAAGAGATTTTGATGATTTAGAACATACCCAGATATAGCAATAAACATGTATTTACATGTTTGGAATTAAAACATATTTGTGAAGAGCTACTTATTAATGATATATTATAGTTAAGGACATAAAGTAAAATTTAATTGGCTATTTATTTATTTACTGATTAATTGATGCTTATTGTTAGGCAATATACTAGTAAAAAACCCAACAAGTTAATGCTTGGTGTATCTTGATAGTAAAAGCTGGTATAGTATTTTCATTTGGCTACGTCAGTATACAGTGTAAATAAGATAGCTGAATCTATCCAGATTTTTGTGTACCTGGGGGTCCCCTGTGTGCATGTGACTGGGGGGTGGGGGGTTGAAAATTGATTATGGTAGAGATATTTTTTGGGATGATTGCATTGTACCATGTAAGTGTTTTTTGAAAAGTTATGGTGTCATATAGTAATTATTAATTTGTGTATGCTGGCTAATTTAGGAAAAAGTTATTTGAAGGCCAGAATGCAATGTCATCAGCAATTAGAAATCTTAAAGAACTGGATGGGCAAGGGCAGATGTTGTAATATGTATAGAGGACCTGCATACCATAACAAATAAGACACGGCTGAAACCATTAAATGGTAGCATCCTTGAGTCCAATATTAGAAAGAGATTGTAATAGTTTTGGGGTTTGGCTTTGTTGGCCCGAATGTATTCACAAAGACTTAAAAAGAAAAAGTAAAAAGTCACAGACATTCAGAGGCTATATAGCTGAAACAATTGATGTCCTTAACGGGTCATTTGCATATATTCCAGGGGCCTCTATAATAGGAGGTTTAAGGTGTCACACAGTGAAAGCTCCAGCTTGCCTAGGTTTTTCATGTTGTTTTTCTTAATTGGTTTGTCTATGTGACTTTATTATAGGTTCATAGGTAGGTAATAGGCTATTGGCCCTAGGGCCTATACAAGCCTAGCCAAAAAGCTACCCTGGCTTTCGCCACCCAAGAAAATTATTTTCCTGTGCCCCTGTCAAGCAGAACCACAGAACTGATCCCTGGCGTGAATTTCCTATTACCCATCCAATCATCAAGATTTTTCTTGAAGAGTGCTAATGAGGAGCTCTGTTTGACATAGATAGGTAGTCTTTTCTAGAGTATGGGAAGTTTCTGGGACAGGAATCTATCCCTCCAGCATGTTCTGTTTATTATGGTGACAAGGTTTAGGTCCCTAGAGCATGTATCTCGGAGGGATTGGGATTTCTTTAAGTGGAGCATGTCCAACAACTCTGGGTTTGTGTTAAGTAAAAAAATTATGAGGACATCACATCTGTTGAAAGTAAGAACTTTTCCTTTATTTTACTTGTACAAGGAGACATCAAATACTTAGCTGTAATAGCAAAGAAAATGTCTGTCTAACACTGTTTTACTCATGCTTTTATAGTGAATTCTACACATAGAACAAAGGAAAAATAATTTCCAACTGTCAGCAGTTTAAAGCTTCATCTAACATAGCTTGTTATCAGACACTCTACCCACATTGCTAACAGAAATAAGACACAGACGGTACTTTTTGGACAAGCATGATCTACATTAAAGGTCAAACACCTGCTGGAACTTTCCACAGGTGTTTTATCTAGGCTGTCGGTACTTTTCACATTTCCTGTGCTTTTTGGTACTTTCCAATCTAGGTCAACCTTCACATTTTCCAGCCTGGTCTGTTCTTTTGTAACTTAACATTTTTAAGCTTTTGCACGTACGTTACCCCAAGCAAATAAAGCATAAGTAAGAAATACAGAATAAAGGCTGTTACAGAGAATATTATTATTATTACATTTCCCCCCTATTAACACTTTTATTCTTATTTGGTAAATGATTATTAACATCCTCACCTGACTTTTCCAACAGATTTTCGTTCAGGAGATTCATAAAAACATTTACCCTTGATCAGATGGAAAGATTTGTAAAACAAGAGCCTTTGTGCATTACCTCCCATAACTCATCCTGTTTCTGCCATAACCAAGACATGCCAATTTTTATGCAAGAGGTGAAAATGCCAGTCTTTATGTAGGAGGTCAGTACCTCCAAGATGCCGGACCTGTTTTTTTTCTGGTGTGTTCTTCAATGCACTTCTACGACCCCCTTTTAATTCTTTCCTTTCGGATCCTGGGTCACTCTTCCTTTTTCCTTCTGACTTCTTCCTTTTGTTCATTCTGGTTTGTTGTGCATCTCTTCATTGTATCGGTTTTTCTATCCTCTCGCCCCCCCCCTTTTTCATTTTTATTTCAGGTGAGTTACAGATGATCTTGCACAAAGGTTACTTTACAACTTTATATGCTAGTATATGCATCATCGTACAATTCAGCATACGCATCACTGTCCATTGGCTGCAATTCTTGGTACATTGTTTTTGTGATGGCAGTTTCAACCAGTTTTTGCAGTAGTCCCCGAATGCAGGGAATACAACAGCATCCGCATGTCACAAGAATGGCTGCAGCAACCCCTATGGATATCAACAGGCTTCCAATGAGGTGGCTCCACTTTCCGAACCATGCTTGTAGGAAATCAGTAAAGGGATTGCTTACGCCTGAGTGTTCTGCAAGTTCTTTGGACAGCATTTCAAGTCCCTGTAGAGCTCGTGTGATACTGCCACCTGGCACAGTATTGTTCGGAATATAAGTGCAACAGAAAGTTCCAAACATCTTGCACACCCCTCCATTCTTTGCCAGTAGCATGTCCAGAGTGAGGCGGTTTTGCCAGGCTACTAGAGAGGTTGCCTCCAGTTGCTCAGCCACACCTTTCAGAGCATCTTTCGTGTAATTCACAAAGCGTTGTTGGTTGTAATATATGTAGTTGATCCAGTCCACATTTTTGTTAGGTTGTACCCATACGAAAATGGAAGCAAATCCTGTGGCTATTTGGTTTATGGCTTTATATTCATCGGGAACTCCTCTCAGGACCCCAATACTATCGATGTATATGCCATCGTCAAAGGCTTGTTTTGGAGCCTGTCTTTTTTTAAGCCTTTTGTTCTGCTGAGTCGCTTTGAGGGCCGTCGTGGGAAGTTCATCAGCCGCCATGGGTAAGATGTAGAAAGGCAAAATCAATTTTACTAGAGTGCATGTTCCTTTCCAGGGTTCTATCAGCCGAGATCTCAGTCTATTGTCTCCGCAGAACCACCAGACGTCTGCCAGACTGTGCATCTGACCTGTCAGAAGTTTATTGTCATTTCTGAAAGTGGTCTTGTTGCAATAACCTGAGGAAAGGATGCCATAGTCTTTCCCATTGTGTAATTTCTCAAAAAACAAGTGTAAGAGCATGGATAATCAAGTGCCGCAGGTGGCTTTATTGACAGTGTTGTCAACGGGAATCATTGACTTTCATTTTTACAGTCCTTGTCCGTTTGGTTATGGAACAGTTTTAGCAGGCAAATATAGTTCGCTTCTTCAGGGAGTAGTGGTACAGTAGCCAATTCCTGCCTGCCTTCAGCACAGGCAACACAGTCCTGTTGTTGAGCTTCCTTGGTGCTAAATCTTACCCATTGCATCCAGGCATTTTTCTGTGCGAACCCTGTCTCTACCATTAGCTGTTCTTCTTCCGTCATTGGTGCCTGGGTCGCATTTGCTATGGTTTGGATTTCGATCTTGATCTTCCCCAATGGTTCAGTTACTGCTGTTATTGAGACTCCTAGTCCATACAGTCCTGAATCAGTAACCTGTGGGTTGAGAATGGTAATGGTGACATATGGGGAAGAGCCCTGACCAACAATATTTATTCTTCTCTGTCGATTTCGGTCTTTTTGTGGGATTTGCACTGCACTGGTTTCCCAATTTCCTTCCGAAGTCCACCATACATTTTCCCAGGAGGCACAGTTTACATTGCAGAGATATTTTACTTTGTCTCTTCCCGTGGCTCTGGCCCTTTCATATGTAGAAAACGCTGCACAGTCTATTCCGGTGTCACAGACATTAAGGTAAAAGTTGGTGCTAACGCCTACCTGGGTCTGCAGTAAGGCATAATCATTTTGTTTGGTCACCATACCTTGGTGAAGAACTGCGCTCTTCACTGTTTCTACGAG
This sequence comes from Protopterus annectens, assembly GCF_019279795.1. NCBI lineage: Eukaryota > Metazoa > Chordata > Ceratodontiformes > Protopteridae > Protopterus > Protopterus annectens. The sequence continues at coordinate 470,755,800 of NC_056737.1, read as the reverse complement.
GAAAAATGTGATAATGGTTGCCCACAGTTCCATGATTATGTAACTATGCGTTACCAGATGAGAGTTCTGATATCGGCTCTAAGTCTTTGTCAATCTGGAAAGTTCTGACAATTTTGCAGTGTGTCAGATGTATCCACGATGTTCGTTCTGCTATTCTTACTGCTGTGGGGGTTGAGATAAGTACTTGGTATGGACCTTCCCACTTGGGCGATGCCCAGTTCTTCCTCTTCACGATTTTGACCCAGATCCAGTCCCCGGGTCCCACTCCCACTGGTTCCATCACTTTCGGCCCTGCAAAGTAATCATGAGTTAAGAGAGATTTTTTGTTGGTCAGCATTTTTCTCATGTAATCTGCTAGCTCCTCACCCCCCTCACGTTCCGATGGCAGAATACCATGCCACTGTGGGACGTAATATGGTCTTCCAAAGAGAATTTCATATGGTGCCAGACCCCTGGAGGAGGGTGTGATTCTCATGTGGAGAAGAGCTAGTGGTAGGCAGTCCATCCATGTAGTATGTGTCTCTGCCATGAGCTTTCGTAGTTTGCTTTTTAAAATACCATTGTGTCTTTTAACCAACCCTGCTGACTGTGGATGGTAAGCACAATGGTTTTTCAGGTCAATGTGAAACACTTGGCCAAGTCTTTGGACAATTTGATTAATGAAATGCAAGCCATTGTCACTATAGATGCGTTTGGGAATACCAAAACGTGGAATTATTTCCTTGGTCAGTACTTTTGCCACTGCCAGGGCATCTGGGTGTTTTACAGGATGAGCTTCAACCCATTTAGAGAACGAGTCAATTATGACTAAAACAAATCGCTTTCCTTGGGATGGTGTCAACTCTATAAAATCCATACATATGGTGTGGAAAGGGTACGGAGGTATTGGGAAGGCCTGAGTAGGCTTCCGTATTCCCCCTTGTCCATGATACTGTGTGCATAATAGGCAAGAGAGGGTAAACCGTTTGGCATAGGTAGAGAACCCCTTATACCAGAAAATCCTCGACACTATTTGTGTCATGACTGATGGTCCTGCATGGGTAATTCCGTGACTTACTAAGGCTGCATACCTGAAAAGATTTGAAGGTAATACTAACCTACCATCCTGTGCTTTATATACACCTTCCTGTTGAGCTACCCCATATTTTATCCACCTCTTCCTTTCTTTATTTGGCGTAAGACCCTGCATGACTTTTAACATTTCTAGACCTAAAGTATCACTAGGTTGTAACTCAGAGTTGTTAAAAAGGTGATCTTCCTGTTGTGCTGCATCTTTTGCTGCCTTATCTGCAAGCGCATTTCCCAGTGATATGGGATCCTTATTGTTGGTGTGTGCAGAACACTTACATAGGGCCAGTTTCTGTGATAGTTGGACAGCGTCTAGAAGACCCAGAATCAGATCCTTATGATTGATTGGTTTCCCCGTCGCCGTTATCATTCCCCTATTCTTCCATTGCTGTGCAAAGACGTGCACAGTGGAGAAAGCATACTGACTGTCCGTATAGATTGTAACTCTCTTCCCTTGTGCCAGTGTGCAGGCCCTGGTCAGTGCCACCAATTCGGCTGCCTGAGCTGAATAGTGCCCAGGTAGTCGCCCTGTTTCTAAAATTGTGTCTCCTGTGGTGACTGCATACCCTACCAATGTTTTTCCTGTCATGTCCTTTTTTGCAGATCCATCTACAAAAAGCGTCAGATCCGCTTTATCTAGGGGCACATCTTGCAAATCGGGACGGGGAAGAATCTTTTCATGTATAGCATCCAAGCAAACATGAGGTATCCCTTCCTCTGGTGTGGGTAGTAAGGTAGCCGGATTGAGTGTGGTGCACCATTCAATTGTCATATGTGGCTGAGTCAGTAATATTGCAATATAGGAGAGATGCCTACTTGGCGACAGAAATGTAATCCGGTCCTGCAACAAAATTGTGGCCACTGAATGTGGTACCCGAAGTGTCAATGGGTGAAATAGTACCAAAGAGGCAGAGGCTTGCACCGCCATAGCGGCTGCCACTACTGCCTGTACACAGTGCGGGAGTGCCCTCGCTACTGAGTCCAGTTTTGCGGAGTAAAAAGCAATAGGTCACTGTTTAAGCCCATGTGTTTGAAGCAGAACCGATGTCATATAGTCTTTCTTGCAGTCTACCATTTGCAAAAAGGGTTTAGAGTAGTTCGGGAGCCCTAACACCGATGAGCTCGCTATAAGTTGTTTGATACGTGTAAATGCTTGTATGGCCCCATTTGTCCAAGTCAGCTGGTCACCAGCCGACATGGGGGTCCCGTAAATCAGAGCCGTTAGGGGCTCTACTTTCTCAGCATAGTTAGGGATCCAACTCCTGCAGAAATTTGTCATTCCCAGAAATGACATCATTTCTCTTTTAGTTTGAGGCATTGGTACCTGCAGAATAGCCATTTTTCGCATTTGTTCTAACAGCCTGCCTGCCTGTGAGATTAAGTATCCCAGATACTTAACTTGTGGTTTCCACAATTGTAGTTTTGACTTATTTACCTTATGGCCCTCATCTGCTAAGAACTTAAGCAGTGCCACCGTGTTCTTTTGGCATCCCTCTAAAGTGGGAGAAGCCAAGAGGATATCGTCTACGTATAGCAGAATTTGGCTTCCTTCCCTGGGTGTGAACTGAGCTAAATTGGCTGCCATTTCCTGGGCAAATATTGTAGGGCTTTCACAGTATCCTTGGGGTAGTCTGGTATAAGTATAACGTTTCCCCCGATAGGTAAACGCGAACCAGAACCTACTGTCCTCATGCAGAGGTATGGCGAAAAAGGCATTACTAATGTCTATAACGGTGTAGTACTTATTTTCAGGGTGTAAGTTATTTAAAAGGGTGTGAGGGTCTGGTACCACTGGTGCTCTCGGAACTACCGCTGCATTTACTGCCTGTAGATCTTGCACCATTCGCCACGTTCCGTCAGGTTTTTTGACGGGAAACAGGGGCGTATTACATGGAGAGTCGGGGCATTCTATCAAAATTCCGGATTCTCTTAAAGAATTTATCACTGGTGCTATGCCTTCTTCCGCCTGTTTGCTAAATGGATATTGGTGTTTGCGTGGCCTAAACCCTGATTTCGGCGTTATATGTACCTTTCCTGCTGTTTTCATTAAGCCCACATCCCCCTTATTGAGTGACCATAGACATTGTGGAATATCCTTTAAAACTTGTTCTTCCTCCTGGGTGAGGAGGAAAGTTCAGCTAGGCGGAGAATTGCATTCTCTCATGTGCACTGTCGCTTTAGCCTGTGTTACCCAGTTTAGTCTCTGAACTTGAACCTGGTGCTCTTTCAATTGTCTTTCTGACATCTTATTCCAATCAGTGACCTTTTTTCCTAAGTCTACCCATTTAGTGTCCCCCGCCTTAGTAATTGAGACATGTGGTTCATAGTGGGATCGGAACAACTTCTCCATTTCCTTGGTCAAGGTGCAAGTTGCCACAGCATTGCCCTGCATGTCCCAGAAAAGATTGTTCAGCACTATCTTAGTCACCCTATGTCTCAGAAACTGTTTTTCAAATTCCCTATCAGGCCCTGCCATTTCCCGGTAATACATGGTGCAATGTAGTTGCCCTGCCACCGTAGGATGTTGGTCCCTATACTTACTTAGGGCCAAGTTAATCAGATCCTGGGTAATAGTTCCCAGTCCGGTGGCTATTAGGTCTTGACTGTACCAGTAGTGTGATTCCCGTGTCCCCTGGACCATCAGTTTTTGGGCGACCACCATTCTTTTGGCTTCAATTCCCCGTGTAGTGGGTACTGCCGCTATCCCAAAGGTATGCATTAAGTCCCTACCCAACAAATTAACCGGGCATACTTTCGAAATAATTATCCTGTACCGAACTGGCTGATCCGTCAGTGGATCAGTGAACAAAAGTGGACAGGATAGGGGTTCCTTATACACACGTCCATTTGCTGCCTTGACAAAAACGAACTCTTCTGTCTCACAATTAGGAGGCAGGTCCGTTGGTCTTAACAGGGTCCGTGAGGCCCCTGAGTCACATAAGAATTCTACTTGCCGGCCCTCCACCATAAGCTGTATCACAGGCTTTTCATCTGACTGCATGGTGGTCTCTAGGGCTGCCAAATTAATGACCTCACAGTCTTCTGACTCAGTATCCCAATCTACACAATCACTTTCCCCCTCCTCGTTTTTTTCCCTTATGCATTGGCAGGGGTTAATTTCCTCCTGACAATTATCACAATAAATGTCTTCCTCTTCATTACTTGCCTCATTTTCTTGTCCTCCAACCACAGATCCGCAATGATCACAACAGTTTTCACTGTCGAATTGTGCTTACCTTCCTCCTGAGATTGTTGTCGATACTTACAATCTGCGGAAAAATGTCCTTTCTTCCCACACCTAAAACATTCGCCCCTCTTTGCCCTACCTTCATAATCTTCTGAGTGTCCCCCCTGTCTATTTTCAGAGTCTCTACTTCCTCCACGTCCTCCACGCCCCCTCTGTTTGCCTCTCCCTCTTCCCCTCTGGTTCTGTAGTAAAAATATTCCTCCGTCATCCCCAATAGCAAATACCTGTCTCTTCTTTTTCTTTTTCTGTTCCAGGTGATATTCAGCATGTCTAGCATATTCTAGTAAGGGCTGCAACCGACATGTACGGTGATCTATCATGTGTTTGGTTATAAAACTACTTATAGGGCCCCGGCAACCTTTTAAAAAGGAATTTTTTAAGTTGTTGCTCGTAAGGAGTATCGTTTTTTTTTTGGTCCTCTGGTATGGCCATGCCACAGTGATTGTTAAATATTTCAGTTAGTCTGACAATGTAATGGTCAACCTTTTCATCATCAGCTTGAGTACATTGATTTATACGTGTCCAATCCGCCCGTGGACGCCACTTATCCGATATTTTGTTTAGAATATCGGTGACCCTTGTGTCTAAGGTGCCTGAATTATATTCCAGGATGGCTCCAGTGTCCGACCTGGACGACCAATCTCCACATATTAAATGCCAATCTGGTCCTAAAATCTGTTGTATAACTTGCTCAATTTCTAAGCCATTTAGGTGATAACTTAACCTCATCCCAACCAGGTCCTTGGAAAATTTCCGGTAATTGACCTTGGGATGAGGTATTCCTTCTGTAGCTCATTTTATGTCTTCTTTTGCCCATGGATGGAATACCAACATAGTGGGCTGTTGTCCGTCACCCCCTGCCTGAGGATTTGCAACTTGTATAAGAGGAAATCTTTCTGCAGGGTCTCCTTCCTTTTTTAATGCCCATTGTCCTAGTCCCACTGGACCTGACCGTAATTGTTTAGGAGAATCAACCTTCTGTAATACTAATTTTGGGACCAACGGAGTCTCCCGTGTCTGCCAAGACAGTGGAATGGGCGGATACAATTGTCCTGCCTGTTGTCCCTGGCTTGACTCCTGCTGGATAATTGGGTCCGGTCTACTGAACTCATACTGAGGGGGTCTGTCCCTTAATTCATTTCCTACTGCTCCGTATGGTGGAGCTGTGGGTTCTCGTGTCACTGCACATACCGTATGTTCATCTTCCTTGTCCACAAAAAGAGTCACCTTTTTATCATCTGTGTTCTTTTTACATTCTTTTTGTCTGTTTATTTTGTCCTCCTTATCCTTTATTGCTTTATTTTTGTTAAATATTTTATTGGCCTCCTCCAGCCATTTTTGTGCTTGGGGAAATCCCAATTGTCTTTGTTTTTTAGTCTTAGTCCCTGCATCTATTTTTATATTTCTCACTAACGTTAAACATGATGTTTTGTCTAATGTTCCATTAAAGCCATATTTGGCTTTCCATTCTTTAAGAAATTGCACATTCTTATGATCTATTTGTCTCATGTATTCTTCATCTGGATTTAAATCTGCATGACATTTACAACACACTGATCCCATTTTAATATATATATCAAAATTACTTTCAGTCCTTCCTTATAATCAGATCTGTCTTAAAAAATTTTTTTTTGTTAAGGTCTTATTTAAAAATGACCTGACGCACAATAACCGGTTTTCTAGTCCTTCCTTTAAATATTCTTTTTAAAAGAGAGAGAGAGACAAAATCTTACCTTTCTCAGGCGTGTGTCCTCTGTCCTAATTCAGATACCGTCTCTTGGATAGGAATCAGAAAGTGACTGGCCTCTTTTAACGACAAAATAGTCGGAGGTCTTTCGCTATAAGGGAGCCATAGATTCGAAACCCTTCCCGCACGGGATTACAGCCTCTTTGTCTCCTGATTCGTATCTTCAAAGAGGTAGCCCCACGCTCTTGGGCGCCAAAATGTTAAGTAAAAAAATTATGAGGACATCACATCTGTTGAAAGTAAGAACTTTTCCTTTATTTTACTTGTACAAGGAGACATCAAATACTTAGCTGTAATAGCAAAGAAAATGTCTGTCTAACACTGTTTTACTCATGCTTTTATAGTGAATTCTACACATAGAACAAAGGAAAAATAATTTCCAACTGTCAGCAGTTTAAAGCTTCATCTAACATAGCTTGTTATCAGACACTCTACCCACATTGCTAACAGAAATAAGACACAGACGGTACTTTTTGGACAAGCATGATCTACATTAAAGGTCAAACACCTGCTGGAACTTTCCACAGGTGTTTTATCTAGGCTGTCGGTACTTTTCACATTTCCTGTGCTTTTTGGTACTTTCCAATCTAGGTCAAACTTCACATTTTCCAGCCTGGTCTGTTCTTTTGTAACTTAACATTTTTAAGCTTTTGCACGTACGTTACCCCAAGCAAATAAAGCATAAGTAAGAAATACAGAATAAAGGCTGTTACAGAGAATATTATTATTATTACAGTTTGACATAACTTTGTATGTTAGGCAGAGATCGCCTCTGAGAAGGCAATATATGACAGAGTAAAGCTGGAGTTTTTTTAGATGGTCTGCATAGAACATCTTTTTGAGGCCAGTAATCCTCTTTGTGAGGTATTTCTGCAGCCTTTCCAGTTGTTGTAGATGTCTTGTGAGGTGCATACCAAAAGGGGCATTGTACTCTATAATGGGTCTAATGAGTGATGAGTAGAGGGGAAAAATGACCTATTTTTTTCTGGATGAGAAACCTTTTGTGATGAGGTGTGCCACGTAGAAGGATTTTCTGACCACTGTAGCAATGTGATTATCAAAGGAGAAACTACCGTCCACCTGTGTCCCAAGGTCTCTTATCACACTTTTGGTATTACGTAGACTACCACCTATGTGGTAGTTCATGGGTACAGAGTTTTTACCAAAGGAGATGACAATGCACTGTTTGGCATTGAGCTTGAGGCCATGGCTTTGACACCAGGCATCTGTCTCAGTGAGGCCCTTTTGTAGGATGTCCACATCATTAGGAGTTTCGATTATGGCTCCTAGTTTACAGTCATCTGTGAACTTAGTTAGCCAAAGATCTTCTGTGCTAGCCTGTACTTCAGAGAAGTAGATACCAAACAGGAGAGGACCCAGGATTTCATTTTTTTTGGGATAGTTTGCAGACACCTTAATGGTTATGGACATCAGCTGGGTATAAATATCCTGTGTTTCTGGAATACAGACAAACAGTACACTTACATTGTGTTGACGAGGTCATAAGAAGTTCAAAATGTGCATGTCTTGATAGTGGGGTTTGGCTTTGTTGACCTTAAAAAGAAAAAGTAAAATGTCAATGACATTCAGAAGCCATATAGCTGAAATACTTGATGTCCTTAAAGGGTCATTTGCATATATCCCATGGGTCTCTATTACAGGAAGTTTAAGGTATCACACAGTGAAAACTCTAGCTTGGCTAGGTTTTTCTTGAAGCTTTTACTAATTGGTTTGTCTGTGCCACATTTTTACTTTTTGGTTTGGTAATCATAGAATCCCTCAGAACTAAAGGTCAGCTACTTAAATTATTTGTCCTTCATTGACACTGTATTTTCTTTTTTGTTGACTAATAAACCATTAAATATTTTTCCAAAAAGTCTAAACTATGAACTCTCCCAGGTCTCTTATTTTTAACTTTTTCTCTTGACTATCTTCCTGTATTACACCCTGGACCGGATTCACGAAGGCTTGCACAAAGTCTAAGAGTACAGTAAGACTCCATGCAGCCAACATGTCTTCTGAGCGATCCAGGAACAGTTGGCAGGGGCATGTAAGAGAGCTCCTAAAACTCCTCTTACACAGACAGGAAAGAATGCTGAAAGGCATGCAAATGAGGTAAAATTGCGATTCAGGAAAGCCTAACCTGTCAGAGTAAGAGTAGTGTTATTTGCAGAAATGTACTCCGATGACAACTGAGTACGTTTCTGCAAATAGCAAAACGGAGCCGTGACAGCTTGAAAAAAATGATGCATCCAGTCCAGGAAGCATGCCAATGTCCAAAAATATGGCCATTGGCAATGTCCACCGATGCAAAAATAAAATAAATTAAAATAATTTTTTTTCCTGATTGCCGATGTTTAAGAGTAGCTCAGTGCCGCGCAAATGCGGAGTGCTGTAAAAACCAGAAAACCAATAATTAAAATGCAGAAATGTGGATTTTACAGTAATCCCTAATATACAATGCAAGGGAATGGCAGTCCAAAGACAACATGGCTACCGAGTAGAGGTTGCTAAGGAGGAAGCTCAGTCTAAGACTTGTAACCAAGCATTAGTAGGCAATCCTATGCAAATGAGGGTAAGGATAGTGAATCACAAGTTTACATAGCAAAAGAGCACAGTCAGTGTAGTGTAGGAGCAGGAAAAGGGGTGTAACAGAGTAGAAGATAGGTGACATCATAAGGGGGGTATGTCTGAGAGAAGTGAAGCTCATTGAAGTAGAGTGTCTGAGTCTGCTGTCAGATATTAATCACTGGAAGAGGTGTGTGAACAGGTACCCTAGCTAAAGGTAAGAAATTGAAGGTGTATGCCATGCACAACACCAAAGTTTCTTGTAGAAATGCCTGCACCGTGTATGCGCGCATGTGCCCGCCTGTAAAACCGAGTAAGCATGTGTGCGCGCGTTTAGGGTGGAGTAAGCAAGTGCAAGGATGTTGAAACCCGTGTAAGTGCGTTTGCACCTGTGTGCACGCGTGTTAGCAGGAATAAGCAAGTTGTAGCCCGTATAAACATGTATGCGCGCGTGTGAGCTTGTGTGTGCATGTTTGCGCTTGTTTGCATGGAGCTGCCCCCTGAGGAAACAGAAAGGGAAAAGGAAGCGCAACAAATAGTAGAAAGTTAACCAGGGAGTACTAGCAGAGCTAGCAGGTGAAAACAATCAGAATCAGGCAATTACACAGGCAGTACACTAGCCCAGCCCAGCACTTAAAACTCAGCAAACAACTTTCCAGTATGTTTTTCTCAGAGACACTGCAACACTACAGTAAGCTAATAGAAGTGAAAACTGAAAAATGTTTACTGAGACAAAGAAATGTTAGGGGCTGCCATTGCTGTTATAAGGCGACATATGCAACATGCTGAGGGTGATGACAATGTGAATGGTGCTGAGCAACCCACAGTGAGAAGACGGAGAAGAGTGTACAGGCCTAGGGTAACCTACCAGGGGCTACATGAGCTGGAGATAGTGGAGTGCTATAGAGTGGACAGAGACCTCATGCAACAAATTGTTGAGTTGTGCAGGCCACGCCTCACACACAGAACCAACAGAGGGGAACCCATCCCAGTGGAAACCAAGGTATGTGTTGGCCTAAGAATATTAGCAACAGGTACCTTCCAGAGACCAACTGGCAATATGATGGGGATTTCACAGGTATCAGCATCCAGGGTACTGCACCAGTTCCTGAATGCCATGTCAGCACATGTCGGTGATCATGTATATTTCCCCAATTCCTGTGAGGTATTGGCCAGCAATATGCGTCTCTTCCAGCAAATAGCGGAATACCCTGAGGTAGTGGGTGCAATAGACTGCACGCACATTCGAATCAAAGCACCAGCCGGTGAGCAGGGTAGGGTCTACTATAACCACAAGGGTTACCCCTCCATCAACTGCCAGGTCGTGTGTGATGCCCAGGGCATAATAATGAATGTGTGTGCTGGCTGCCCTGGAAGCTACCATGACTCCCATATCTGGCATCTGACACAGCTGTACTAGACATTTGCCAATGGGGACATCCCTCATGGACACCTAGTGGGGGATGCTGGATATGCACTTGAGCTGTGGCTGATGACACCCATCAGAAATGCATACACACCTGAACAGGAACACCATAATGAGGCACATGCACAAACATGAAATGTAATCGAGTGTGTGTTTGGGCTGCTGAAGTCACGGTTCCAGTGCCTGGACACATCTGGTGGAGCCTTGCAGTACTCACCAACTACATGTACCCAAATAGTCATGGTATGTGCTATGCTACACAATATGATCCTGCGAAAACAACTGCAGCAGGAGCAGCATAGGGCCAGGCACAACAGCCCCCCACCATTGCCAAGGCCATCACAGGCAGAGCGTGACTCAGAGGAGGAACAACCTGAGCCTTCCCCAGTAGGCAGAAGAAGGCATGCCCAGTATGCTTTGGCCTTGGCAAAGAGGCAACGCATAGCATATACACTGGCTCAGTAGGAACCCTGGAAATGATACCTCTCTCCGACTTGCACATATAGTAAAAGGGATGCCTAACTTGACACTACCTGTTAACAAACATGTATAGGGAGTGTAAAATGTGCATCCGACATAGGCAGCCCTGCAGCACCACCTGAGGCATGATTGCTATGTGTTAACCAATATAAAGCACTGCTAAACAGCTCTCACCACTATTTAGTATATGTAAACAAAATTGCACACACTAAGTAGCACAACTACAGGCAATATTGAGCAATATTGTGCACTGTTCAGCAATGTTGGTCAACATTGAGCAATGTTGTGCAAGTCTGGTCAAATGTGAGCATAGTTCAGCAAAAGCAGGTTAACATGTTCATATTTGCTTCACTTTTCTTGAAGCAGTCTGTTCTGGCATGTATGAAAATATGAAGCAGTGATAGTCCTCAAACCCAGGATACAGTGCACTATAGTCATAGTACAGAACCACTAAACCATGACAGTATGTCAATGGTCACCTTGTATGAAAAAATGTTGATAAGTCAATGCTAAGTATCTCATGGAAACCTTGCAGGTATAGCATAATCCCTGTCAAGTTAAGACACAAAGGTGAAGCCTGCAGTAATAATAGAACCTGATATTCAACACACATATAGTATAAATGTTAATATTGGTAATGTTCACAAACATCAACAAATGTAGTGGACTTCAGACAGCAACATACTGCAAGGTCACACTGGGCATGCTCACACACTTGAATATATAAGACAAATGTCAGGCAACAAAACACTGAAAGTCTGAACTGGGCATGCTCACACACTTAGGGCAAGTTTGAGTACAGCAGTGAGCCACACATATCCGTCAGTTGCATGTGTCAACCCAGGAACCACACACTATTCACCAATCCGCCATGTGCACACAGTGATATGACAACAGACACATATATAATATAGTGAAATCCTGTCACAATCAAATATGTTATGCAGATACCTAGGTTGTTCATAGAAAGTGGTAAAGCAAAGAAGAAACAAAACCTGCAATCAGTACCATCACTGAACAATGTGCATCCCGAACATTAGCATAGGTTCAGAGGTTGACACTAGGCTATCTGTCCTAGGGTATGTAGAAGCCTAGCCACGGTGTGTTTGTATTTTGCAACCCGGCTAGATCAGTAGACTGTGCCTGCGAATAGTAGGTCACACAAGATATCTCACATATGTTCATTTCATTCTGCCTCTGTCTAGCAGGGACCCATAACATATCCCAGGGCTAAACATACGATCACCCATCCACCTGTGAAGATGTCACCTGTAGGTGGTAAGCATGGGTCTGTGCGTATGTGGGACTGTCATCACATTCCCGAGTGAGTGTAGCCTCTGTGATGGGAATCTGCCCTTCCAGCATGTCCTATTAACATTATTGCTGACGTACCTGTCCCTGGAGCATGTAGCTGTAAGGGACTTTGATATCCTCATGTGGAGCCTGTCCATCAATGCTGTGATGGACATGGCTTCAAACAAAAGGCACAGACTGCATCCAAGTAGGCAGTAAGCAACTGAGGAGAGCTGGGGTCACCATAGCCAAAGTGTGCATACCATTTGTGTGAGTCCCTAGATCCACTTGGTTATGTACATTTGTGTACATTCCAGTTGCTGCAGGTGTTGGGTAAGGTACATCCAAAATGGGGCATTGTATTCAAGCATGTGCCTGATGAGTATAGGGTCACAATGACCCCACTGATCTGGATGTAAAACCCTATGGGATAAGGTGGGCTAAATAGAAGGTGTGTCCAACAACATTGGCAACGTGAATGTCAAAGGTGAGAGTACTAAGTATTCATGTCCCCAAATCACAAATCACACACACTGTACGTGATGTATCATCACCTATGTGGTAATGTGTGGGCACGATGTTACTACCAAAGGTGATAACTATGCATCTAAAGGAAGGTAGCTGTAGGCCATGGCTCTGGCACCAGTCATCCGTCTCTGTGAGACCCTTTCTGAGGATGCTTGTGCCAGCTGTGGAGTCGATTATGGCACACAGTTTGCAGTCATCTGCAAACATGGTTAGCCATATTCCTCCTGTGTTAGCCAGTACGTCTCAGAAATATATACAGAACAAGAGAGGTCCCAGGACTGAGCCCTGTGGGATGCCACATGTAACTGGTGTATAGTCAGACATGGCACCTGCAATACTGATCATGTATGTGCTATCCATGATCCAGTTAGCAATCCATCTTGTGACATATGTGTAGATATTGAATCCAGTGATCTAATGTATAAAGGCCAAGTGGGGTATTGTGTTGAACTGGTGTGCGAGCTCCAGGTAGGCTGTGTGGACAACCCCCTGTACATCTATGGACCTGTTAACTATTTAAATACATCAAATAGGTGCAAGAGGCAAGATCTGCCCACAACAAACCCAAATTGTGCAGGATCCAGTGTCTGTAGGTTCACAGTGTCTATGTGTATGTGTTCCATGATGATACACTCCATAGCTTAGCAGGCCATAATAGTTATGCATATATTGCAATAGTGTCCAGGGTCCCTTGTGGCACCAGCACTGTGGAGCATGTACACCGTAGCTGTACGCCATTCCATGGGTGTAGTAACTCTGATATTGAACAGTGACATAATGTGAGTGTGAAGTTTGTCATGAATCTCATGTAAGCCACAGTCCGGGACACCATCTGGTCCCACTGATGCTGCGTTGTCTGCTATGGAAAGGGCAGCACACACCTGTTCATCTGTGATGTCAGGGAGGCTACACCCTGTTGTGATGGACATGTGCACTGCAGGGGGGATAGTGGGGAAACATTCCCACTGAACCTATTGTCCAGGATGTTCGCAATGTCAGTGGGTTCACTGTATCATTTGCAATTATGCAGTAACTCACAGCATATCTGTGAGTTCCCACCCAGGTCCCTGACATAACTAAATAAGGCCTTGTGATTGTCCATAGTGTCTGTTGCAAGTGTCCATTAGAAGTGGGCCTTGGATGAATCAACAAGTGATCGGAGCTATACCATAGTACTGATCAGAGATGCCTTCCTGACTGTGATTGTGCTCTATAATGTAGTAACCTCCTCCTGTCCTTGTATAGCTCATTAATGGCCGTGGTCCATCAGACAGGCCCCCTGCCTTTGGAGGAATGAGTCTTGTAGTTATCTGGGATAGCATGATCCATGCATTCCAGTAGGCGTCCATAGAATGGGCTTGTAAAGGATTAAGTGGTCTGAGCCATAATTAACACTGTCCCAGGGTCTTTGAGGGATACCACCTCAGTTTGTACAAGTGTGACGTTTGCTCATGAGAAGTACGTCACTGAGATCACCTAGGATGTGCATGTGTATGGGATATGTATGTCTAGTGAGATGCATGTATGTTCTGATTTTAACAATGAGGGGTATACCTCTGGTGTGGAACATAGAGTCCCCATGTTGGTGATGATCAGGTCCCACATGTTTTAACCCCCTGTGGTTGTGGTGACCAGGTCTGCCATAGCGTTTGAGTGTAACAATCCTAGCAACTGTTGTGCAAGGGTGTCACTGCTTCAGTAGTATTCCCAGTCAATGTTTGTGTATTTGAAGTCACACAATATAATGGTGTTTGGAGAGACCTTCACATTCCCTAGTGTTCCCAGGAATAACAAGTGTTGTTCCTGAGTTTGGGAGTGTGTTCTGTAGCAGTCTACAAACTGAAATGCAGTATGGCCCACTGTTAGTTGCACATGTACGTTCCCCAATGCTTTGTGCAGTGCTACCAACCCATAGGTGTGTGTATATGAATGATGTATATGGATACCCCCCCCTATTGTTGTTGTCCGGTCCAAGTCTTGTGTCCGAAAACCATGGTATGAAATAAAACCTGGTAGTGCTGCTGTGCTTTTGTGAGCCTGAACCAGGTGTTTGTTACTGCACATATATCAACAGACTCCACACTGATGTGAGTCCTGAGTGCATGCATTCTGAGGGTTAGACATCAGTTGTTGAGCAGCATCACTCTCTGTTTCCTTTACCCTGTAACGTCTATGGCTGTAGTTTTGTCTTCTGAGCCTTGCTTCAAACAGTCACTATGGGTGAGTCAAGAGCCTAAGCTAGTCTGTGAAAGCCTAGGGGTGACAGGTGCATGGCGTCCATAGTGAATGTACGTGGCATGGAGAGCATGGAATCCCAGGCTGACAGACACTGGATCCCCTTTGAATGACAACAATATGTTAGGCAACTGTTAAAAGTGATCAGTTTGTCTGTATACTGTGACATAGTACTTGGTGAGGGCAAGATGCTACACAAGGTCAGGGTCATACTGGCCTGGGCTACACGATCAGAGAGCTCCTCTATGTCTCTAGTCATGTAGTCCAGGGAGGAACATCTGAGGGTTTACACACCAGCATGGTCAATGATGGAGCCATATTTGTACTTGCAGTGGACTGACAAGAGTGTGTGTGTCATGTGGCAGATCCTGGCACCCGACACACAGCACAAAGTGACCTTCACCTTGTTCAGCCTGGTGAGTGGGATGTCAGTGTGACTGACAATTACAGTCACCTAATACAAGTGTATGAGGTGTGTTGTGTAGGCCTCAGGGCAGTGACTGTGTGGCACAATGACTTTGTGAACTATGTGATATGTGTGTATGGTTGTGGGTTAGCAGTTGTTTGTGTGTCTGCTTTGGATGTCTCTGCTGCTTAGGCAGAGTATATTTAGATGCTCCGAGTATGTCTTTGTGTGTCAATGTATATGGTTTGCTGTTGTCATAGGTCCATGTGGGACTGGATTTGTGGTGTGTGTGGTTACCTTCACCACCTGATAGACTGTGCCAGTCATGGCTTGGGAGAGCT
Organism: Protopterus annectens; assembly: GCF_019279795.1. NCBI lineage: Eukaryota > Metazoa > Chordata > Ceratodontiformes > Protopteridae > Protopterus > Protopterus annectens. Next base: position 470,740,461 of record NC_056737.1, on the reverse strand, counting down.
CAGCCTCCTGTCTGTCTATACAGTTGCACCTCTCACATATATCTGAGTTTGTTGGTAGGAGGACAGTGTTACCTGTGTACATAAGGCAGTTGTAACAATGCGTCAAAATTCCAGTATGCACCAGCTGGACTGGAGAGTACACACGAAACCAACCTTTGGACATGCCAGGATATAATGATGACATACACTGTCGATTGATCACAAAGGATCATTAGTGTGTGAAGTGTGTAAAAGAGTATAACAGGGGTTTAGTGCTCAGGTTTGTTGTTGCTTTTGAAAGATAATCTGTCAAGGAATACAGACAGAAACATCACACCTCCTTCAGCTATGTCAGAATTATCAATGTACAGTCATATATGTCCTGAGTCAGGGTCAACTGTACCTGACTGACAATGTCGACATCCTGTCAGACAGGCCCATACATACATACCCACCTCCCAGTGACAAAAGGCCCTATCATCATACCAGGAGATATCACATGTAGAATGTGTAAACTGGTCCTCCCAAAGCCAAATGAATCCCATCACATGGATAACATTGTTTCCCCATATGTGTCATAAGTGAACAACAGAACAAACAGACTCTGCACCTGAACAGTCTGTTGAGCCTCACACTCTCTACAGGATCTTACACCATTGAATGTTTTAGAGCAACATGTGGCACACCCCACAAGTGTTGGTGCACAACACACCATGGGAACTATAGTCCTATAAGCCTATGAAGTCCAAATTGCTAGTCCATGGAGTCCATCATGATTGCAGTCATAAACAGAGCTATTGTAAACCGACAAACACACAACCCAAATGTCTGTGGTATGTTAATGAGCACATCATGTTCCCCAAACATGCTAGATTTCTTGCAAGGCAGCCACCCAGGACATACATCACTGAAAGAAGCAACACAGGTCCCACATAGACTTTGAATAGCCCTTTACCAACATCACAGACACATGTTGTATCCACAAAACCAACAATCCATGCATGAATATGTATTGTCATATGAAGGAATGGTAATTTGTCCACAGATAGATCACACAAACTATGAATTGTGGATTCCTGTTCAAGATGTTCACACCTGATGACCCACAAGGTTCATTCCTGGGATTGCATAACACTAAGTGCACACACATTACCATGTCCCATCTGATGATGTCAGCATCCTACAAATATAGTATGAGAATAGCAACCATACAGTAAAACATGTAGAGTGTCGTGTTAATGCGTATCATAACATAATAAGGTGAGGGTTTGAATCCTGTAATTGCTGAGTGTGTGTGTGTGTGTGATTGTATTTGAGAGGAGTGGCCTTTTTGGACACTGTGGAAACACATTAGGAGAGGTGAATACCTCTTCGCCAAGTGTGATGATGTCAGCGTCCCACAAATACAGCTGTGGAAATGACTGCGCCCAGTAAAGCAAATAGTGCGTCATGTTAATGTGTATCTCACTAGTGTCATAACATAGTTAGGTAGGGGTTTGAATCCTGCAAATACTGAGTATGAATGTGTATAAGACTGCCTTTGAGAGGGGTGGCCTTTTTGGAGACTGTGGAAACACATTAGGAGAGGTGAATACCTCTTTGCTAAGTGTGATGATGTCAGCATCCCACAAATACAGCTTTGGAAATGAATGTTCCCAGTAAAGCAAATAGCATGTCATGTTAATGCGTATCGCACTAGTGTTAAAACATAGTTACATAGGGGTTTGAATCCTGTAAATGTGTGCGAGACTGCCTTTGAGAAGAGTGGCCTTTTTGGAGACTGTGGAAACACATTAGGAGACGTGAATATCTCTTTGCCAAGTGTGATGATGTCAGCATCCCACAAATACAGCTTTGGAAATGAATGCTCCTAGTAAAGCAAATAGTGCATCGTGTTAATGCGTATCTCACTAGTGTCATAACATAGCTAGGTAGGAGTTTGAATCCTGTGAATGTGTGTGTGAAACTGCCTTTGAGAAGAGTGGGCTTTTTGAAGACTGTGGAAACACATTAGGAGAGGTGAATACCTCTTTGTTAAGTGTGATGATGTCAGTATCCCACAAATACAGCAGTGGAGATTGAAACACCCAGTAAAGCATATAGCGCAGCATGTTAATGCGTATCTCACTCGCATCATAACATAGTTAGGTAGGAGTTTGAATCATACAAATGCTGAGTATGAATGTGTGTTTAATTCTATGAGAGGAGTGGCCTTTTTTGAGACTGTGAAAACACATTGAAAGAGGTGAATACCCCTTTTGCTGGATTGATGATGTCAGTATCCCACAAAAACAGCAGTGAAAATGAAAACTCCTAGTAAAGCATATGGCGCATAGTGGTAAAGCATATGTGTCTAGTACCATGACATAGGTAGGTAGGGTTTTGAATCCTGCAATTGTTGAGTGTGTGTGTGTGAGACACTGTTGAGCAAAGTGTTGTGTGTTTTGCTACTACTACTGTATGACATATCAGTAAAACAACAGTATGTGCATTGCACACTGCAGGTATCTGTGTAGCAAATACACATATGTACATGTGACCTAAATTGGTAACTGTGTGGACAAGACATATATGTACATGTGACCTCATTCACATCATAGGTGTGAAGCCTGCTGTCAACACAACTACATCTGTTACCATTGACAGTTTTTTTCTGCTGCTTCTTGGACCATAGCTCACATATGTATGTATGTGACAAGTCCAGCCACTGTAATGAGCTGTGCCCTAGGTCATCTGTGCCACAAACACACACATGACAGTTGTTATAGAATAGTGTGAGTGTGGGTGTATGCCTGTGGCATATGACAGACATGCCCAAACACAACACAGTCTGTCAATAATGGCCATTCATGGTAGGTATACAACAACCCTGTCTATATGCATACAGACACCTTATTACTTATGTGATACACTGAGGGACATCAGCATAACTTTGGGGATGTGGATATCAAAGGACAGATGAAATCACATGTGGCTGTCTGTACAGATCGGTACCCCTGCTACACGTTGTGTGCTACTGCCAATTTGGTACAATCAGGATACTATGTGTAGAAAATGTGGATGACTATGCTGTTGTTGGATCATAGCTTTACAACATGTATTTGTCAACAGGTATGTGTCTGTATGATACCCTCGTGGAAGATAGGTGTCTAATCTGGGGAATGCTTTGTAGGCCACTGTATGCATCACCAGATGTGGATGTACATATCCCTAGTGTTTCTGCGTGTACCTAGGATGGACACATGCCAAACAGGAGTGGTCATGAGAATGTGTGGTGGTCATTACCACTGGTAACTGGTATAGTACAAAACCAGAAAGATTCTAATGCTACTGTGTATCCTACAGCTGTGTGTCAGTTGTCAAGACATCATGTAACGATTGGTTAAAATCAGGCTGTTGAGGTTATGTACACTACCAGAATGCTAACCAATGACCAATATCAACAGTATCACCCACAGCATAGTGTCATACCATGTCATACACACATGTGTACCCAAGTTGTGACATATGTGTAGTGACATGCATATTGGACACCAATAGGAAATATGAAGTATTAACACTGTGTAATACAGGGCATGTCTCCCTTCACATGTGCCCACCATGCACATACATGCAAACAGTGCACCTTCACCATGTTCACAAATGTACACCTTGGAATCTGTACAGCACACATCATAGACGTTACATCCACTCAATGACACATGCTGCCGGTACCACACACATCAGCCAACTGTCACATGTGTGGACAATCCATGTTTGGAATTAACACTGATGTATACAATACGAAATTGATAATCACTGCTGGGATGCATCATGCCTGCTCAGATACACCTACAAGGATATCATTACCCATTACTGTTCACAATATGCTAACATTGCTACACTGCTAGTAGGTCACCCTGTGCATCAGCACCATGTTATCCTGTTCCTGCATCAATGTCACAGATGACAGGAGGTGGCACAGATTCATCATATGCACAGGGTGCGTGATTGTTTTCCAGAGCCCGACAATGACCTATCCAATCAACATGTATGTGTGTGTGAGGGACAACAGTACAGTATGGGTCAGTGTTGATGTGATGTGTGTGTGTGTATGTGTTAGCCCTACGTGTTGGTAGTATGTGTGTGTGTCTGCATGCACACAGTACCCCCTTGCAGCTGCCAAATACGGGAGTTTGTGGGACAGCCACAGACTGTACCTGCCAGGCTGTACAAATCACTGTCTCCAGCCACGGACACAGTACCTGTGCCTGCCAGGGGTGACACGGACTGTATGCGGTACTAAGCCAGACTGACTACTATCATCAGAGGCAGAGGGATGTTGACTGGACCCATGTCAATGCTGGGACTGGCAAGAGCCACGTGCACATGGTCATCTCGGACGGTCCACCGACAGCCCAGCCACAACATTGCTGGGGCTGGTACTGGCACTACGGGAGCGGCTGGCACTTGGGTGTCATCTGCGATGGCTGCCAGCTGAAGATGTTGCTGGCATAAGTCCACGTCGACGTCTCAGCCGTCCTGCACTGTCCTGGCACATGGACATAACATTGTGGAGGACATCTAGTGCTTCACCCCAACGCCTATCAATGACATCGGTGTAATTGCGGATGGCACAGGCAAGGTCACGGATACTGTCATTGATCGCAGTGTTATGAGCCCTCTGCACCCTTAGTCCCTGCCTGGTGTACAGTTCCATATGTGCGTGTGCTTGCATCACAGCCCGGAACATACCTGAGGCTATGAGACCTGTGCGGGCATGCCTGCTAGGGGCATTATGGCCAGCGATGCTCCCACAAGAACCCCTGGACATATGCCTATGTGGTACCATTCCATGTGTCTGGGCATGGCTGCTGTGTGGGGTTGCATGTGCCATGGATACCACACTTTCCTGGTCAATGCCTATCATATGCTGTTCCTCACCTAAGGCCATTGGTGTTGAGGGATGTAATGGCAGTACGTATGTGTGCATAGATGGGGTGGAAAGCTGTGTACTGTCGATTGGTGGACCACCGACAGACCCTGTCAAACATGCCTGTGCCACTACACATGTATCATCATGGTCACTATTAGTGGCAGTGACCTCAGGTTCCCCGCTGCACCCATCCAACAATACCTCAGCACCTGTGAGAGGGAGACAGGAAGCACACTTTACTATCTGTACAGGATGTTCGCACACATGCACACATGAACACATGCACACATGAACACATGCACACATGCATACATGAACACATGCACACATGCACACATGAACGCATGCACAAATGAACACATGAACACGAACACATGCACACACGAACACATGAACACATGCACACATGCACACATGAACACATGCACACATGCACACATGAACACATGCACGCATGCACACATGCACACATGAACACATGCACACATGCACACATGCACACATGAACACTTGAACACATGAACACATGAACACATGCACACTAATACACTACACATTCAAGTTGACACAAACACACACCAACAGCAATATGGATCATAGTCGTTAGTGGTTGATGGTGGAGTACATTATCACAAGACAAAGAGTCCTCTCACACGTGTCAGCATGCAGGATGTGTGTTGCTCGACAGCATGCAGTGCGAGTGTAGAGAGTCCTTGTAGTTAACAGTATACATGTCGTTGATGCATGTGTGTTGTTCACTGATTGCCCTCACCCTGGTAGACAATGTGTACATGGACACAACATTGCACTGCAAGTCTGAAACACTTTCAAATGTCGTGTGCACCACCACTCATAGGTATACAAACCATGTCCGGATGCATACAACTGTCAGGTGTCAAACAATGAATGCTATGTGTAGTACTACAGGTACTGTAACTGGATGTAGTGTAGTACCATGAGCCATCATCAGGCAACATCATGTGATCACTCAAGGACACTGATGCATGTCACACTGGCAGCTATCTTGCTGTACCTGACCTGCACCACTTAGGCTACATTAAACAGTTCACAGACAGTCGTTGCATGGGCATGTCAGGTGTTTAATAGGGAGCATTGCCTAACATGACTGTGTTGCATGTTGAAGCGTGTCACACTGCCCCATGATAGGCCTCTATCCCCAGGTATAGTATGTGTGCTGTGTTGATGACATATGGGATACTGGAGTACAACCTTACAGCAGGTGTCTACATACACCATGTGTATCATATTAACACATACTGCATATGACAAAGTGGTGTATGTTGTGTGCATGTGTATTGACTATGCCTATACAATGACCACTACAGTGTACCCCACTTGTTTGTGATGCTGTGTGTGTTGCATGTGTATGAGTCAGCTACTCATGTCACTGTGAAGTGCATAGTCACACAGAGAACATGCAGAGCATGCACTATGCATAGGTGTTTAACATGTGTATATGGCCTACAACTCTCCTATGACATGTACATGTTGTATGCTATATTGACTGTAGCCCACTCACCAGCATGGGTCTCCTGTCTTGCTATCACACCAGAGGGACCTGCAAGGATATGAGACAGTATGTCAGTGTCAACAACTATGGCATTGCTGCTGTGAGTCTGCAATTATGCAGTAGTACATGGGGTGACAGTCACAGGCATAATGTCCCGAATTATCAGTATTGCATGACACCAGGCTTCACATATTCTGCATACACAATACACATCTGATTAATGCATATTATAACACTTTGGATAACAGTGGTCTATGGATATGCCATGTTACCTGCACACTCGTTATCGCTGTGCTGGGTGATTCCGGCCTCCATGATGACACAGGTGTGTTGTACCGATTGGCCAGGAGCCACCACGCTGAGGAGCAGCTCTTCCACTCTGGTGAGGGGGGATGTGTGGCAGAACCACCACCTGTGGCAAGCTGTTGTCTGTGGACATCAGAGGCATGCTGCCAGACATGTCTGATTAAATCACTGCAGTGATGGAGTACCTGCTCATACGTCTGGTTATGCATGCCTACATCATTCACCCGATGGACAACATCCTGCCACAGTGCAGTGCAACAATGCTGGTCCTGGCAGGATCTTGAAAACAGTAGATTATAATGTTGGATGAGTGCATCTCTGATAACTTCCTCCTCCTCAGAGGTATAGGATGGCTTTCTGTTGTGTGCCATAACCCTAGAAGACAATTAAACAGTAATTGTGAAAAAGCCATGTTGCACACTCAACATTCTAATGTACAGACATCATTGAAATGCCATATATAGCAACATTTTGGCTGTCAGCAGATACACACTTTTAATAACACATAAGATTGCTAAGACCACAACTGCCTAACAGTGCCTGGCACATGCTACATACCAAACCATGTTCTGCACAGCCACAAAGTGAAACCAGTATGTAGGACTATACAACAGTACATGGCACACTGTATGTGACACAATGCAACACCTAGCCACAGGAGGTGTATATGAAGCTAATGCATACAGACATTTGTCATCCATTTAAATCTATGTACAGTACAGTTATGGTACTAGCAGTACACCACACTACTTGTTGATAGCAAACCCCTCAGTAACATATGTGCACATTCACCACTGTAGGTGGCATAAGGCTGTACTACACTATACATGTTGCTAGATACACACCTATATCCTGTGACACACATACCACTGAGGACATGTTACAGGCATACCCACACACACACATCAGACATACCTACAAGACACAAGGGATATGGCAACCCAGATTACAGTTACCTGTGTGCCATGCATTACTGTGTGTCAGCGCATACATAACCTCATGCCTGAGGTATGTGGTGTGTGAGGACTACAGGTAACAAACAAAAGTGTGTTACCAAGCCATGTGGATATAAACCATACTGTGCAGTTGAGGCATGCAGCTTCAGGTAGTATTACAGTCCATATGTGACTTGTATTCACTAGTGTTAACAATCATTAAGCATACATGTACTGCTTTAGCCTACAAAGGCACACTCCATTCGTCAACATGGGACTACGTCACATTGTATGCCATATTTTCATGCCTTGCAATAGCATACAAACCTTTTGATGGGAATAAAGCTACAACACTACATACCATGGTATACACAGACTCCCACTAGGCTATCACACATATACACATCATTGACACATTCACATACACATTCTCCATCACGCACAGTCAACCTCACATAGCATGTGTTGCAACAAGTACATGCGTATGTGTATAATGCCCTAGGTAGCTGATAGGCTGTTATCCATAGGGCCTATGGAAGCATAAACATATGGTACCCTGCACTACAACACACATGTAATGTAGGTTCCTGTGCCCCTGTCATGCAGAGCCACAGGGGTGATTACTGGGTTGTGTTTCCTATCTCACATGCAATCATCATGGTTATTGATGGCAACTGCTAATGAGGACCTTCATATGCTGTTGATAGGTGGTTGGTTCCACAGTATGGTATGTGTCTGTGATGATGATGTGCCAGTCGAGCATGTTCTGCTTTTTACATTGCAAGGTGTTGATCAGTAGAGTGTGTATCTTGTCTGGTGTTCCATCTGTTTACATGGAGCACATCAAACACCTGTGGGTTTGCCATAGCTTTGTATGTTGGGCAGGGGTAGCCTCTGGGTAGGCGGTATGCGACACAGTGTAGCTCTGGTTTGGTAAGACAGTCAGCATAGGGCATCTGTTGGAATCCGGTAATACTCTTTGTGAGGTATGTGTCTGGCATCTACTGTTGTTGTGTATGTCTTCTGAGGTACACACCAACAGGGACATTGTACTCTATGATGGGTGTTATGACTAATGAGTGGAGTGGAACCCTGACCTCTGTTTCCATGGATGACACACATTTACTGATGACATGTGGACTGTTCTAGGTTTACATGACTAGTGTGGCACGGTGATCATCATTAGGGACACTACTGTCCACTTGTGTCCCGTAGTCTCTATCACACCTTCGGTGTTGAGTACACTACTACCTATGTGTTAGTTCATGGGTACAGGGCTTTTAACAACTGGGATGGCAATACATGTAAAACATTCAGCTGGAGCGTACATTTCATCATCCACTGGTGTACACATTGATATGCATATCATCACATATACAGTCCACCTTTCATGGTGGGAATATCAATAATGCTAAGGTTGAGGGGGATATAGTTATGTAATGATATTGCACAGTCTTGTGCAGAATGCATGGAAGGTGTTCTCAGCCCATATATGTTTAGCAGGACCCCATATCTGGGAGACTATATACCTAACAAAGCATAACCATGACACATGTCATATGCCAGCACTGTATGCTGTCTTGTTTGACACACACTACAACCTACACACACACACACACACACACACACACACATATATATATATATATATATATATATATATATATATATATATATATATGTACATAACAACCTGCACCAACATATAAATGTCCGCCCTTCACAAACAGTTGCAGTATGTCCCTTGCTCTATGCACATGTTCAGATGCTCATAAATCAGACACACATGTATCTCAACATATGTATGTGCCATACAGACACAAGGTCCACACTGTTGTAAGTCCATACACCTCATGGATGACCTGTTGGGCCTTGCTACAACATGGACAGTTGTCACATGTGTGCATACAGTAATAGTACAAGGGTATACATAGCTGCAAATGATACATTACTATGCTAGTCTGCTACAGCGGTTGCCAATGCTAAGCTACACATTATGTGATCATCATACATGTCTTACTCTGTGACATCTAAGTTTATCTATGTGTTTGCAGTACTCCCCAAAACTGCCATTAAATGCAGTACTGTACAGACCATAGATAACATGTTCAGATGTTTGACATGTACTGCTGAGCTACAACTGTCACACTTATGTCCCACTGCACACAGCCACCCAACAATTTCTTCATGGCAATACTTATGCATGGCATCAGTGCATACATACCTACTGCTGCCACATATGCATGTATCAGAGGATCAACAGTACTAACCATAACCATCTACTACCTGCCGGTAACTACAAACTGTTACATACCTGTATGTCCCTTCTGGGTCCATCTGTGTATGTTTTTTTTTTTTTTGGTACTGAAACATACTTTTTTTTTTTTTTCCTGCTTGGCGTTGTTCACTATGTTGAACTTGCAATGTAATGTATCTGCTTTTATAGGTATCTGCACATGTGCATGTGATGCCCTCTGCACCAATTGTTGCCCAGAATTTGGTAAATGCATATAGCCTGCTGAGTGGTAATTGCAGTACTCACTGTCATATGAACCAAATGCTATAAATTGCTAAGGTATGTAGGCGTAGCCCTTTCAGATATCCAGAGTGGTGCCCATGCTTGTTTGCTGTGGAGACTGTTGTATAAGTCAGAAGGTTGGTATACATCTTATAAATGAAGCTAGAGGTGTAGACAGTGATGTACATGTACTCAGACCTGACTGTTGCCACTTCCAATACTGAGCTATCAGTGTAGAGTTTTACTCACCACTACAAATGCTTACACAACATTTATGTGGCTATACTGGGAATATTAATGCACTGACTTCTGCAGGGTTTATGTTTTTTACTGTTGACATTACTACAGGGTTCGCAGGACAACTGGACAATTCGTGTACTGAGTATGGCTACCTACACACTTGGTAGACCCTAAATGCACAAGTATCTTTTAATTGGGGGGGTGAGGCTTACATACTGAGAGCATTATGCATTAATATGTGAATATTATCTTACTGGACTTGCAGGATTGGTGTGTACCTGTGGGTTTATCAGGGCAGGTTGTCTGTCTGCATGGTTCCCACCTGTGAACCTACCCAGATGGTAGCCAGAGGTTACACTGTCATTATTTGTCTGTGCAACTCACAGGTGTTTTCAGCACTGTTACAATGACATTGTTACAGTCAGTTGCTACCAGTACATGACTACATCCATTGGTATTTCTGTGTTATACTCCTATATAAGGGTATGTTTGGGGAGGTCCTAAGAAAGCTATTTGCAGAGTGTGTAACAGCAGTATAGCCTATATGCCTGTGTGTTTGGGCCTCTGCTGGGCCTATGGAATAGTCAGATACATCTTTGCATGGTGTCATGGATAGGTAGTTGAAAGTGAGGTACACCTTACACATAATAGGAACAGTAGGTGTATACTTCAGTGAAGCAGTGCATATGGATTAGTACTCCTTTCATAACATACAAGCGGTGTCTACTGTTATTATTGTCAGTATTCATTGTGTAATAGCCCACCATTCTGACTGATGTCAGTACTTTTCTGAGGGATTCTGAGGGACACAGCTAAAATATGTTTCACAATCAGGGACATCCCTGGAAAGTTGACTGAGTTAGGAGGTATGGCATCTGCCCTACTCAGATATGCCAGTGTTTGTGCTGCTATGATACTGTGTAGGGGTTGTAAAGTGCCTCTGTAACATTATTTTCTGCTTGATTGGCTGCTTCTCACATCACACTCATGTAATGCAATCCCACAACAATTGCTGGTAAAGATCCACAGAACAGGCTTTGTGTTATTGCCTTCCTATTTTTCCTTTACATTCACTCATTGTAATGCATGATATATATTTGCAGCACCAAGTTCTGGTATATCTGTTGTGGCTTAGTGGTACTTCATGCAGTCTTATGTGTCCAAGGTCTGGGGCTCGAGACTGACGAAGGTGTTTTATTTTGCTGCTGAGCAGAACAAGGGCCCTGACCCAGAGTGACTAAGGCACTTTTAAGCAGTTGTAAGCGGGTTTGCGTGACACTTAGCGATGCTTAACTAAGCGCACACATGCGCAAACTTGCTTAAACCCGCTTACTACTGCTTAAAAGTGCTTACTCCCACTAACCCCTGTGCTAATTTCTTTGAAAGAAAAGAAAATGGGGAGATAGGAAAGTGGTGAAAAAGGCGGCACAAAGAGGGAAAGACAGTAGGAAAACAAGCTCGGGATGTGCAGGACAGGTGTAGGGAAGGTCCATAGCTGCCCATTTCTTTACCAGCAGCAGTCGTGCATATGTTGCAAATTTGAAGTGAAATTTGAAATCTTCCACCCCTGAGAGACGGGTGAGGACAACAAAGTTTGTTGTACTGCCAATTATAATTATCAGTTTACATGTTCAACGGACATGTATGTGAAATGGGCAGCTATGTATGGGGCGTAATTTTTTTGCGGGTACAGATTGCCCTTTTTTTTTTTTCAGGGGAGAGTGGAAAGTGAGGTAGAGGAAGTAGGTATATTTGGGGAGGTAGGTTGGGTAGGTAAATAGACAAGACAAACAAGACGCATACAGGGGCAGAGTATGACACATGGGGTGGGTGAACACAATTGACGGGGACGGATGTTTGGAAATCGCAAGCCCATGAGCCCACAGATGGTAACAGTGGGACTGAGATTCCCACCCATGGGCAGTCACCACTGGACCTTCACAGACCCGAGGGTCACTGTGCTGGGGGCTGCGTAGGGGGGGCAGGCTCACCCAAGATTCGTGCCACTCTCGCCTCGAGCTGGCGTAGGGGATCAGCGACTAAAAGCTGGATCTTCCTACGCACCACAACCCGGACTCTTTGGAGGGTGACAGGAGGCCCTTCCCCACCCATGCTTGCAGGGGGGGTGAGTCCCATCCCCTGCAGCACTTCCACCTGAAGGTGGCACAGGACCAATGGAGGAGGGTGGTCTGGGCTGGGCGCCAGACCTGCTGGTGCCAGGTGCAACTGCCAGCTGAGGATTGACAGGTGGGTCTGCTGGGACCGGCCTTCCCATACGTTCTGTGATTAGGCGTGTTTAATTACAACATAGACAACAGCATTCCAAGTTAGTTGTAACAGCATGCAGTAATATTCCCATTAACACAACACACCAGGGTTACAACAGTTGAACAGCAAGCATAACACATGCATGTATTGAATGGCAGTGGACATTACAACAGCATGCAGGGATGATTGGTGGCAACAGGCCACCAAGATTGTGATGTTTTAACAGGGGACATGCATCAAAGTAAATGCAGATTTTATATAACAATAGGACATATGTCCCAACAAATGTTAAGAGATTAGACATACCCATTGAGGTGTGGCATTGCATTGTTTATACACATGGAGTAGGGTGTAAAAAGAAGCCTCCATTAACATCTTATTAGTACTTTAACTGTACACTACATTCCTATTGACTGCAGGTGTATATCCCCTACATGTATTATTACACTAGGCAACATGCATTTGATTGCGTTATGGGTTTGGCTACTTCATTATATACCTGACCTATATCTGACATAGTAACTGTCCAAGATGCAGATGTTACTGCTACATACTTGTATTAAATTTACTTGTTTATGTATCTGCACATCTGAATGTGTTCACGTGCCTTTTTCACTTGTTTTCTACACAACCCTACTTTTCAGGTAGCACACTAACATTTCTGGGGAACACCTTGACAGGCTACTCGTGTGCCAGATTTACCTATGCATGTCAGCCATTTCACAACTGTTGAGGACTGTTACATACTTCACAGCTACTGGCACTTCCTTCATCCACTTTATATGGGACTGCACTACTGGGGGTTGTCAGCACTTAATACAACAGTAACATTTCTTCACTGCAAGGGTACAACAACATTTCTGAGTAACTGGCACATACCCACTGCAAGTATTATACCTTTCTTATTTACATTAAAACTCATTTCTACAGGCTCTCTCCTTTATTCAACATTACACTGCATACAGTAGACCTATTCAGGACATATTATACCTTTATTGATAGGTTACAAGACTGTTTTCAGGCTCATTCACTTTTTTCTATGGCAGTGCATGCAGAGATAGTATTCCAGACATGTTTTTGCTTTATTCATGGGTTACTACACTCTATTCCTGCCTATCTGACTTATGATATGTAACAGTACATGCAGAGGATTTATTCAGGGAATGAATGTTTTATACTTCACAGCTACTGCCACTTCATTCATCCACTTCCTATGGGACTGCACAACTGTGGGTTGACAGCACCTAATACAACAGTACTATTTATTATTGCAAGGGTACAACAACATTTCATAGTAAGTGACACAGACACACTACAAGTTTTATACCTTTATTAATTACATTGAACACTCTTTTTCTACAGGCTCTCTCCTTTACTGTTTATTACAGTGCATACGGAAGACATATTCAGGACATATTATACCTTTCTTGATAGGTTACAACACTCTTTTTCAGGTCTGCTCACTTATATGTTATGACAGTACATGCAGGGATAGTATTCCAGACTTATTTTACCTTGATTGGTGGGTTAGTACACTCTATTTCTGGCTCACTGACATTTGTTATATAACAGTACATGCAGAGAATTTATTCAGGACATTTTATTTCTGTATTATTGGGCTGAAACACTTTTGTCATGCTCACTCACATATATCATGTAACAATACATGCAGAATATTTACTAACCTGCCTGGTGGCGCAGCCTTAGCAGCCTATCTGCATAGGCTTGCTGATTCATAGCATGAGCACCTGCAGCTGTGGAGTAAATAAAGGGATATTGAGACATACCTATCCATTATTTAGACTATATTAGCTTGTCTTACATACTGCATTCCATGGCTACCTACTTAGTAGTGGAGCATCATGCATTTGATGGGCCTCCTGGATCCACTGGTTCAGAAGGTCCTACTTCTGCCTCTTCAGGTCAGCATGGTGGTGACGGACCTGCTCACCAGTCCGAGGGACGCCTGTGGCACTGGTGAGTTCATGAGCCAACCGGTTCCAATCCTCTGCTTTATACTCCGTTCCTTGGAACTGGCCCTGCAGGAGTCGAGTCTCATGCCGAAGGACTAGGAGCCAAACCATGTATCTTGACTCCTCAATGCCCCAGCGTTGCACTCGAAAGCGTGTACCCTCTCCAGCACCAGACATTCTAGCTGCAGATGGGAGCTACAAACAGTTATGGTGAGTATTCCCACCTATGCAGGTTAAATTTGCCACATTTCCCGCACTTTTCTGTGATTGGCCATTTTTGAATATTCTCGGCTGACTGCAGACCTGCTTAGCAATTGTTAATCTAACATTTATTACTATATATATGTTAACACTGGATGTTTATCCTAAGGTGTCGTGGCTTAGTGGTTCAGTACTTTGATTATGGTGCACAGTGTCCTGGGTTCAAACCTTATTATTGCTTTTTATTTTACTACTGTCCAAACAGGTTAGGGGGCGTGGCTGTGTTTAAGCAACTTTGCTCTACGTTGCTCCATGTTGCCCGACGGTGTGCTGGTTGGCACGCCGTGCACCTCTGCGTAAACCGATTGCGCTGGGTAAAGTGCTATTTAGCTATGGGCAACTATTTTGCACAGGGTAAAGCGCCATTTAGCTATGGGCAACTGCATTGCACTGGGTAAAGCGCGAGTTAGCTATGGGCAACTATATTGCGCTGGGTTAAGCGTTGCTTAACTGCGGGCAATTATATGTCAGGTTCCTTTATAAATATACATTTTGTTCACTGATACATACGCCATTTGAATGCTTTTTAGTAAAAGTTTAATCATATAGGTCAGGAATTATTTAATATACTAATTTGGAACATAAAACAGGAAGGGGAGTAGTGGGACAAGAAACCGTGAATGCCTCCTCTTTGTGCGAACACTCTACCACTATGCTATTACTATTTGGCACAATTTACATGAACATTCCTTATTATGCTCTTCCATGTCGTGATTGCTAACTGCAGCTAAGCAATGGGCACACCCACGCACACATGCGCAAATACGGGCAGCTATACTGGGAATTAGAAAAAAAATAATTAATGTTTTACTTTTTATAACTGTGCTGGGGATTTACAATGTCAGGGAGTGTGGTGTTGGGTGTTGACATTTTGTTTTTTCACACACTTGCAGGGGTGTAGACCTTTACACTGCTTGGCAGTCGGACACGCCCCCTGCTTGCCTGCACGATCTGTGTTGGACTTGGGGTTGAGTCAGCGTGCCCTCATGAATATTCATGGCACACTGACGTCATACCGGTCAACTGACTGTAGTATATGAGAATTATTGCAAGGATGATGTAAGAGGAAGTTTTGCTCATGTGTGATTTAGAGGTACTGTTGGGGAGTGGCCTGAGTAGGAGTGGATATAGCGCAAAGCAGTATGGGAGGGAGAAAGGCTGTTGTGAATGATGATACTTGTTAGATTGAAGTTGGGAATAGGTGAATAGAAATAAGAGTATCTCTATGATAGCAGTAAAGTTGTTTGGGGAGGTATAGGCAGTGGGTGTCATAAGTGATAGGTGTATGTGAGAAGTATAATGGTAGAGTAAGGTGGGGCATGTAGGAACTTGGAGTAGGGTAGGGGAGTGAAGAGCAGTGTGGCAGCCTTCCTACCCTCAGGCCATTTATTACAGAGAAAAATCAGTTTATAGTTGGTGCTCACCAATTAGCATAGAGACACAAAGTAGATCAAATTATCTTTTATTTACTGACTGCAGACAACAAGAATATAGGGATAAAAAGTAACTGGCTTACACAGTTTAATCTAATGGTCAAGTGAAAGGACAGAGGCAGATTTGGAAAGTAGTCCTTAGAGTGCAAGGACAACTGTTTTGGGGTGAATGTCACAGCCACATTCTAGCACAGGGCAGGCAAGTGTTTGACTAGATAGAGTTAATATATAGCAAGGCTCTTCATGTTAAACTTGTTTACATTGCACAATGATAGTAATCTCCATGAAATAAATTGCAGAGGTGTGCCTGGTGGCAGAGCTCCAGTTATTTAGGGGAGATGGACTGATATATTGTACAATGACAATACTGTAATCACAGTGAAAACGTTTGCAGAAGTGTGCCTTGTGGCAGAGCTCCTGCTGTTTGCAGGATAGGAACCAATGTAATGTCCACAGGCTATAACATGACAATAATTGATGAGTCAATTGGTTTTCGTTTGATTATTCCTATTAGCTCTTCCATTGTTTTACAATTAATACATTTATTAATGGAATACACATTGCTTTTTATGAATACTTTACATCCTATATACTCTTTTAAAAATTATATTTTATTAAATCTTGGAAAGCATAAATATTTAATGTGTCCATTATATATCATTATCCAAAATAGATTATTTGTACTGAATGTGAAAAACTGACTAACCATATACAGTTACTCCAGTTTGAAAATACCAAACAGCAACTATAAACCAATACTGTGGAATTTTACCAATAGTGTTATAACTTTAGCTGCAAGCACTGCATACATTTCTCAAAAATATAGAAGAAATGAGTAGAGATTGGCAATGAAACAATACAGCAACATTGAGAGCATCTACTAATAATAGTTAATGGATGACTAATGTGAATAATTTCATTCTTCCTTGTGGTGCTGTGCAGACAAGAAATAATGTCTGTCTGGTCTGTTTTTCTTTCTTGCATACCTGGATGTTTAAAGATATTCTTTTATATCCTAAAAGTGGAAGAGGTATTTATTCCTTTTACCTTCTCCCAAGCGGTAAAGTATGTTTGCAATTATGGAAGATAAGTTAGAGCTGATTCTCTCTTAGCTGGACTTATTAACTTCAATGCTGGCCCAGGTAAAGGCTGAGGTGGGTGACCTGTGAGGTAAAGTGGTAGACCAGCAGATCTTTCAGCAATTTTTGAGTTACAGCAAAAACTGCAGCAGCAGGCAGTTACTGAACTCTAATCTTCAAGTCAGCATTTGTGGAAGGAAATCCAGGGCTAAGAGAATTAAAATTTCCAGACTACCATAGAGTCTGAAAGGCCAGGAGATCACCCAGTTCCTAGAACAGTAATTCTCACTGGTACCCTATAGGCTACTGAGTTGCTTTAGTAGATAAACAGGGTATTTTATGTAGGAGAATCAAACAGTGGGGGTTGTTTCAGACACATTTTATTTAAACTAATTTTGTTAAAAAACAAACAGTGGTTATTATGGAGAGGAATAGGGCTAAAGGGGTTTCTTTTTGCTGGACACAGAGTCTGGGTACACAAAGAATTTTCCGCAGAGATCTACAGATGGCACTGAGAATTTGTCCCTTTAAGTTGGCATTTGTGATTATGGTGATTACTTTCTAAGCTGACATATCCACATATTCAGCACCTGGTTTAAAATGGTAATTAGCAGTCATTTGCTGAATATACAGATACAGTATAATTATAAAGAGGAATGCTGGTGAATGCTGCTGTCTCTAATGCACAGACCCAATGTTTGGTTGAATACAAGCTTTTCTTCAACAAAGTGATATAAATAATGTGGACATGAATAAGAGAACCACTTGGAAAGTGGTCCTGCTTGGGAGGCAAATGTTATCAGAACAAGTCTAGGGGGTAGCCCTCTGTGAAAACAGATATACTTTAAGCTACTTCCAGACAATGAGAAGGGTGGGGATCATGATATCACCCCTGTTACGTCTGTTTAAGGGAGTCACTGACCAATCCCTGCTTGACTTCCCTTCCCACTATATGGAAATACAGAAGGCTTGGTTGTTGGACAGGTGCACCACTGCAGAGCTGAGAAAGTCTGAGGTGCATCAACAAAGTGCAGAGGATCAAAAGATAGAAAACAAAAATTTGTGGTATCCCTCTAAGTCTCAGAAAACCCAGTATGCCACCTATACTGGGTAAAAAACAAAGCAGAAACTTTGCAGTGTGTAGGGTGTGAAGTTCACTCCTTGAAATATGTTATGCACCTAGTTCACTAATAAAATCTGAACTTTAAAATATGTACTACAAAATTATAAAATAGTAGATAGTCCACAGTTAATTAAAAATGGAATATCCTTTATTGAAACACACAACCAAGCAATGGTAGTTCACAGTTGGGTTAAAAACGGAATATCCTGCATTTGTTTCAATATAAGAAAAATATTTAAATATGATCAATCATATCTTTATACATTGAATTTCATTTATATCTTTAGACTTTGAATTTAATTTACACTAATTTTCAGTAGGATTTTATACTGTAGAGAAAGATCACTAGTCACTATCACCAAACCGTCTAATATTGTGGGTGACTATATTCAAACAGTGACCTAAATCACATCACATTACCAAAAAAATCCATTCAGAATGCAAACTCACTTAAAACACACAACTAAATTTCATCTAGCCAATCATTGCATCTGCTCCTGTACATCTCCAGAATAAATGTCACTGTTATCTTCATCTGCAATATTGTCAAATCATTTCTCTTCATTTACAATCCTATGCCCCACAACCAGTCTTCAACGAAAACTAAATAGTTTCACTAGCATCTCCCAGCCATATACAAGGTTTTGGGATACTGCTCAGTCCTATCCCAGTACTTCTAATATAAGCCTTGTGATAACTATAGATATAATTGTTTCTGAATCTGCTTAAGACTCCACCTCTTAAATACAATTTTAACATTTTCTGCCCTACTTAGTTCCTACCCTCACCTTGATTTCTTTGAATTTTAAAAACTAATCGCATGATCTGCTACCTACCTGAAAAACAAACTGATTACATTTCATCAAATACTCTATGTTCAACATGTACTGGTACTTACGTATTATTGCAACCAGATTTTCATGCTGCGATAACTGACATAAAATTGAAGAATGGATGTTTGGGTTTGCCCTGTAAGGTCTGTCTAATTTGTGTTTTACAAGTAAGGTCAAACATTTTTAAGTTTTAATGGAAGGCTGGGTTGTAAACAGAGGGCTTGGGAAAGCAGTCACCATTTTATTCCGCTGCTGCTTCTTCACCGACTGCGTTGGCTTGACTGGAGAAACTAGCTGCATTGTCTGTGCCCTTTTACATACATCAGAACGTCCGATAGGAAGCAGGGACAATCGAGGGGATTTTCAAGTAGAAACAATGGCAGTACTGCAAACTCTTTTGCATCTGCTAACTTCCTTTCATTCCCCCAATGCTAGTCTCACTTTGGGGATCAATTACAACAGAGAGGGCAATCCAAAAAAAAAAAAACTGGAATGAAGAATGTCGAAATGATTTTGCAGTACTGCCATTTTTTCTACTTGAAAATCTCCTCAATTGTCTTTGCTTCCTATCAGATGTTCAAAACACTGCAGATAGTTTCTCCAGTCAAGCCACTGGTGTTAGATTTTATTGGTTTTCTGCATACTTACTTCTTTTTGTGTAAGAACCGTAGCTTACAAGCTATGCCTGTTACAAGACATCCAGAAAACGAAGAAGGTGATATGCTGCTATTTTAAATGACCCGCTTGTCGTCTTTGGAATTTGCCATAATTTTATTCCGCCCTGCTTCTTCTTCTTATTTTCCATGAAGTTAGCGCGGTAAAGGAAGATGCTACCAAGGAAGAGGACTTTGGCTGTTAGTCCAGTTCCTCTGTCATAACCAAAGTGAATTGGACTTCACACACCCCTTTTTAGTTTAGTAAACCATTGTTTTGCGAGAATATCAGGAACTACACGGGGTTAAAAATCTGGTTGCATTAATACGTAAGTACCCATGTACTAATGCATGTTTTATAGTGTAATAGTTACCTCTGTTTTCATATGACTGTAATCTAATTAGCAATATATGTGTAATTATTAATGTATATTACTTAATGTCTGTTCACGTATATTACTGAATGTCTCTTTAAAATGTTTACAATGTGTTGGAACTTTTCTCCCAGGGACTCCACTGAAATGTTTTTTTTTTGACTAAACTGAGTGAAACAAATGTGGCAGCTAAAAGCAAAAATCAAAAAATTAAATAAAATAAAATTTGCAAATTCCTGACTTCTGATTTCTTGCTTATGAAGTTCACCTTTAAGGAGTGAAAACGATCCTGTAGCAGAATGCACATTTGTCAGGGGCACATCACTGTATCATAGTTCATTATTTTGCTTAGAGTAATATCAGTCATACAGACACCACAAATTAAATTAAATTGAGGTCCACCATATAAGCTGTCTGCGTTATAACCCATGGACTTACAAATGTCGCTGAACAGACTCACTGACTGCATGAGACATGACGCAGCACAGGCCAGGTTAAGTAGCATATTTAGCAGCAGATGCTAGATAAGTTCCAAAAACATTTAAATGAGTTATGGTATATTTCACTGATTGCTTTACAGAAAGCCAGAATCCAGTAGATCTGTTCACTCCAAAGGGCTCAGGTCAGCAACATTTTTCTTATGTGCAGGCATTCTTCCACACCCCATACAACTAATATTACCAGCTTCACTGTTGTAGAACTTTGGGGAAATTATGAATATTGTCAGTTCAAACCTGCCCTTGTACTTAAATGGGTTGTTGAATCTTTGCTCACTGAAGAGAAGAAATGATTAAACACTAGAAAAAGTGAAATTACGTGCAAGCTGTTTCTTCGGGGAAGAAAGAACACATCTTGTTAGAGAGGCACTGGCATTGCATAATGCTGTGCTATAAAATAAGTACATTATCTTATCTGTTTTATCTTCAACACATGCTTATAATCTCTTTGCTTGGCTCTATCATTGTTAAAGTTGTGGAGTTTTATAATGTTTGGGGAACCTTGCAGTTATCAAAGACCATGTCATCCAACTCATTAAGCTAATCAGGTAATTATTGGCATCTTGGTACATTTTAAAGTAAGGGGAGGGTACATGTTACTGTACACATAGTAGTACAGAATGAAGCAAGACATGCTGGTAATGTTTTTATTTGGATTTGTGTTGTTAGGGGTGATCAAAACATATATGAACTGAACATTCTGTTCTGAGACTCAGCAGACATTCAGAACCCTTTCAGAAGAAACAGGAGCAGTTTGCTGTTAGCCTGCTCCTGTTACAAAAACAAATGTGTGCTGTGAAATAAAGTAAACATAACTGCTCCGTAATGTGAAAAATAACTTTTATTTTCAATTGCATTATTTCACAGACAGTATTTTGAGGATATTCTTATCACAAAGTAAATCATTTGGAATTAATCCATGTCATAATTTAAGTACACAATGTCTGAACAAAATGAATACAGATGATAATGTAATAGCTGTTGATGGACAAACACAGATGTATACCTACCAAATGTCCCTGATTTTGCAGAATGTCTCTGATTTTGCCACATATTTTTCCATCTTGTAAAATGTGTGATTTTCTGATAGTCAGTAATGACAGTTAGTCAGTAATGCTAGATATTACAGTTTTATATTTCTTGATTTCTCCAGTCTACCTGATGAATCTGGGCATCTTGGGGCAATGCAGCAATTGCCTCATGTACACAGACAACCCTCTCCTCCTACCACCCAACACTACAATCTGTGAGAGATGCACTTATATAGCCAAACTGGAAGCAAAGCTCTCTTCACTCAAGACTGGACTAGACAGTCAAGAGGAGAAGGTAAACACTTGCACCACACCACACTCATCACATAGTCCCTCAAAACCTACACCACCTAAACGCACACATAGAATCACAAAGCACGCACCTACATTCACGGAGGCTCTCGATAAAAACCTGCCCAAGCATCAGGGACCTCCAAAGCAGAAACGCAAGCAAACTCCACCTCCCAACACAACCCAAATGACACATAGCCCACAAACTCAGTGTGCCACTCAACCACAGCCCATAAGGCATAACAACATACCCAACACTCTAGTCATAGGTGACTCTATAGTCAGGCAAACTGATGTTCCACTCACCAGGCTAAACAAGGAGAAAGTTACTGTCAGCCACCTGTCAGGTGCCAGGATCTGCCACATAACTCAGGTCACTCCACAACAAGTACAAATATGACACTGTCATTGTCCATGTTGGTGTGAATGACGTGAGACGTACCTCCCTGGACTACATGAAAAGAGACATGGAGGAGATCTCTGATCTTGTAGCCCAGGCAGGTATGACCCTAGCCCTGAGTAGCATCCTATCATCACTCAGAATGATACCACAGTAAAAGGACAAAATGATTGACTTCAACAATTGGCAAAGCTTCTGGTGTCATTCTAAGGGGATTCAGTACTTGTCTGCCTGGGACGACATGATCAACAGACCACGATGCTTTACCAGAGATGGCCTGCACCTGTCGCCCTTGGGATTCTGGATACTGGCTAAGGCTCTTGCCACCCCTATAGTGCCTTTTTTAGGCAAGGTTCAAATGACAAATTCACCACCATAACAGATACAAGCAAGCAAAATCTGAGGGTAATGCTACTCAATGCTAGAAGTCTAAACATTAAAATGCACTCACTCAAGGCACTCCTTAAAATGGAGAACATCGACATCTGTGCAGTGACAGAGACCTGGTTCAAAGCTCCAGAGAGCACCCCTGCATTATCAGGATATAATTCATACCACACCTTTCGGCCACCTAACCCAGAACGAAGCACTAAAGGTGGAGGCATGTCCATATTCATTAAGGATATCCACACCTCCAGGCTAGTTGCACAGCATAATGCATCCGAGATTATCCAAGTGCAACTAACTCTGGGCAAGACTGCAATCCAAATTGCAGATTGCTACAGACCCCCCACCATGCCCCAGGATTCCCACTCCTCATTTCTTCATACACTGGAAAGTATTAGGGTACAACCCAACACCCTAATAATGGGCGATTTCAACTACCCCACTAATAACTGGGAAAACTACTCATGTACCAACTCTTTTGCTCAACGTTTTTTTGAATTCATAAATTCTAATGCCTTGGATCATTTTATTCACACCCCCACCAGGGGCAGCAATATCCTAGACCTGGTCATTACCAACATGGGAAACTGGTGTTCCACACCAGAGGTCAATTTCTCATTGGTCAGATCTGACCACAAGCTAATCACCCTAGACATCCACATCCCGCTCCCACCCCCAATTAGGGAAACCACTGTAAAAAACTTCTCCAAAGCCAACTTCACACTTCTTAAGACAGAAGTGGCAAACTTCATGACACCAATGCAGACAGACAATAGAGGTACGACTGCTGAATCCTACACAAATGCACTTTATAAGCACTTACACAAGTGCATGGATCATGCTATCCCATAATAGAACCAAGATGCTATCCTCCAAAAAAAGGAAGCCAATCTGGTGGTCCTCTGCCACAAACAAACTCTACATCAGAAGAAAAAAACTGTTGCAAAAAAGAGTAAAATCCCATGACTGGAGGAACTCCCTGGTCAACCTCAGTAAGAAGCTGAGATCCCTCATAAAATCTTCCAAAGCTAGTTACAAAAACAAAATTGCCACTGACTCTAAAGACAACCACAAAGCATTCTATAGCTATGTCAAGAATCTCAATGGCAACACTCAGATCTGCTCTGAGTTACAGCACAATCTCACTAAATATACAGAACCAAGTGATATTGCCAACATCCTGACAGATAGGCTCAGTGCTAACTTTACCCCCCTCTCACCCCCTAGAGGACCCATCTCTATACCGGTAGAATGCAAAGTTCCTGTAATCACGGCTGCACAGGTAAAAAAACACACTCTCCAAAGCCAAGAACACAGCATCCATGAGACCTGACAATATCCCAGGCTGAGTTCTACATGAACTGCAGAATGAACTGGCACCCTACCTAAGTACCATGATCAATCATAGCCTCACCTCAGGCTTTGTGCCCACTGAATGGTGCACCACGATGGTTATCCCACTCCACAAAGGGGAAGCCATGACGGACCCTGGGAACTACTGCCCCATTAGCCTGATGAGCCTGGTCTGCAAGGCCATGGAACGTATCATCATGGAACTCATAAACAAAGATATTGGTAATCTCCAAACTCTGGACCCTACCCAGCTTGGATTTGTAAAAGGCAGATCATGTCTCCTAAACCTGATTGACTTCTTTGAAGCAGTCACCAAAGCCATAAATGAGGGTAAGGTGGTTCACACAGCTTATCTAGATCTCGCCAAGGCTTTCGACACCACCCCACACTCTGGAATTATAGATAAGCTCACGAAACTAGGTATAAATCCCTATGTCACAAGATGGGGTGCCAACTGGCTCACTGACAGAACCCACACTGTGAAAGTAGCAGACTCCAAATCCAACTTCAGACCAGTGACAAGTGGAGTACCACAGGGTTCAGTCCTGGGTCTTCTCCTGTTTGGTATCTACTTCTCTGAAGTACAGGCTAACACAGAAGGTCTTTGGCTAACAAAGTTTGCAGATGACTGCAAACTAGGGGCCATAATCGAAACTCCTAACAATGTGGACATACTACAAAAGGGCCTCACTGAGACAGATGCCTGGTGTCAAAGCCATGGCCTGAAGCTCAATGCCAAAAAGTGTATTGTCATCCCCTTTGGTAAAAACTCTGTACCCATAAACTACCACATAGCTGGTAGTCTACTTAATGCCAGAAATGTGATAAGAAATCTTGGGACACAGGTGGACAGTAGTCTCTCCTTTGATAACCACATCGCCACAGTGGTCAGAAAATCCTTCTACATGGCTCACCTCATCACAAAAAGTTTCTCATCCAGAAAAAAAGAGGTCATTGTTCCCCTCTACTCATCACTCATTAGACCCATTATAGAGTACAATGCTCCTTTTGGTATGTACCTCACAAGACATCTACAACAACTGGAAAGGCCACAGAAATACCTCACAAAGAGGATTACTGGCCTCAAATAGATGCCCTACGCAGACCATCTCAAAAACCTCCAGCTTTACTCTGTCACATATCGCCTACTCAGAGGCGATCTCTGCCTAACATACAAAGCTATGTCAAACCCAGAGCTGTTGGACATGCTCCACTTAAAGAAATCCCAATCCCTCCGAGCTACACACTCTTGGTACCTAAACCTTGTCACCACAATAATCAGAACATGCTGGAGGGATAGATTCCTGTCCCAGAGACTTCCCATACTCTGGAATAGACTACCTATCTATGTCAAACAGAGCTCCTCATTAGCATTCTTCAAGAAAAATCTTGATGATTGGATGGGAAATAGGAAATTCACCCCAGGGATCACTTCTGTGGCTCTGCTCAACAGGGGCACAGGAAAATAATTTTCTTGGGTGGCGAAAGCCAGGGTACATTTTTGGCTAGGCTTATATAGGCCCTAGGGCTAATAGCCTAGTACATACCTATGAACCTATGCACCTATGTTGTTTAGAAAATTTACATTGATGCAAAGTCTGCTGATGTCCACCATATGCTGATTACTGCTGCAGTAGCCTTTAGCTATATTGATTATATCCTTCCAAGGATATAACAGCTGGCCAGCTTCCAAAGCTTCAGGGCTTCTTCCACACACCCAAACTGTGAGGCAGCTCAAGTAGAACTGATAAAAACACAAGTTTGTGAGCAAAGCCCTGAAATTTACTGCCGCTGAAAAGTGCTCTCCTCTGAGGCTTTTCTGGGATCGATGGTTGGTTTGCGCTGTTCATTTGCTGGACAGATAAGTTCCTTTAGGGGAAAAAAACTTCCATTTAATAATTTTGCTTATTATTTATACTTTCCTCTTCATAAAAGTTATTTGAATCCACGAGTTTGAGTTTTAATGGACTGTCATGACACCTTTTGTGCTTTTAAACAGAAGTGCTCGTTTTAAATGTCAGTTTAAAAGTTGTCTAAAGTGATTTAAAAAAATTTTCTGTGGATAAATTGTGTTTATTTACCTTTGTTGGGCTGACATACTGTTTTAAGGTACTTGCTATAGTGTTTGTATGGAGAAAAAAGTGACTCTTTAAAGATTTTTTTTTTTTATTTTCACTGGCATTTGCTACTTGGTTTCCCTGGGAAAAAGGCATCATTTTTGGTTTGACCATGAAACAAAATGTCAGTCCCATGGTCCGTCTTTCTTCCAGCCAAAAAAGGAAAACATTAATCTAACAGCCTTTGCTACCACAGCAAGCTAACAATTTACTTCAGTCACAGGTGGGTGACTCTGCTCTGTTCATGTGTTGTACCTCAGGCTACTCATCTTTTACTCCAAATCTTGTTGGTGTAACACCTGCAGCAACTGTGTACTGGAGGTTAGCCACATCAGCTGTGGCTATTGGGGTCCCCTCAGCGAACAAGGGATATCCATTTCTGTCAGTCCTGGGAGAGAGAACAAGGAAAGCGTCCCTGTTTTGTCAGAATATTGTGCCCATCTCTAGGGAAGTTGCTGTTGTGAAATATGACATTGTTGCTTCCATTGTTTCCTGTCAAAAAGAAGCAGAAAACTAAGGATGTATCTAGTCCTCCTCAAATTTTCTTAGACAGGAGTAATTTAAGGGTCTGGATGGTTTCACTTCCTGATCCTTCTTGTAATGTAGTTTCTGGTAAAAAAGAGGAATACTCCCAGTCCAGAAAAGATTCAAGATTCTGAATCCAGACTGGAGGATGAAGGGACAGACACAAGGTGTTTTCCTCAGCTTTCTGATTCAGAGGAAAGCTCTGTTTCTGATTTTCTGTGGAGGTTTCTTTTTCTCTGACATTATATCTAGAATGTGCCAGTGTTCTCGGTGGGAGAACACTAAGGTTACTCAGTCCCTCAGCAACTATTATGAGGTGTTGCAGAAGGAATTTCTGGAACCTGCACCAATTCTTCCATTTTTGTCTGACTTGGAGGATGTGTGTGTTACTGCCTGCAAATTTCCTGGCAGTCAGTCAGCTGCTCCTAAAAATGCAGATAGGATGTATAAAGTTCCTCAAAAGTTTTTATACACTCTTCCCAAACTTGATCAAGCAGTTATAGCTTTAGTTAATCCTTCTGCTGCTAAACACTTGTTAATTCCAATCTTACCATTTCTGATAAGGGTGGGAAGATTATTGATAAGCATGGAGAAAAAGTGTATGCTTATGCAACTTTGATTTTAAGATTTTTGAATTGTCAGGCTTATATGTTTAGTTTTAGCTTGACAAATTGTTAAAGCACGAGGAATATTATGTCTGCAGTGTCTTCTTTTGTGGAAAGATCTGCTTTAAATAATTTAATTCCTTTGATTGTTCACATAGTGATCAGCAGTATGGTTTCATGCCAGGAAAGAGCACTACAGATGCGATGTTTGCTTTGAGAGTGTTGATGGAGAAGTACAGAGAATGTCAGAAGGAGTTGCATTGTGTCTTTGTGGATTTAGAGAAAGCATATGACAGGGTGCCTAGAGAGGAGTTGTGGTATTGTATGAGGAAGTCGGGAGTGTCAGAGAAGTATGTAAGAGTGGTACAGGATATGTATGAGGATAGTGTGACAGCAGTGAGATCTGCAGTGGGAGTGATGGATGCATTTAAGGTGGAGGTGGGATTACATCAAGGTTCAGCTCTGAGCCCTTTCTTATTTGTAATGATGATGGACAGGTTGACAGACGAGATCAGACAGGAGTCCCCGTGGACTATGATGTTTGCAGATGACATTGTGATCTGTAGTGAGAGTAGGGAACAGATGGAGGAGACCCTGGAGAGGTGGAGATATGCTCTAGAGAGAAGAGGAATGAAGGTCAGCAGGACTAAGAAAGAATATATGTGTGTGAATGAGAGGGAGAATAGAGGAATGGTGAGGATGCAGGGAATAGAGGTGTCGAAGGTGGATGAGTTCAAGTACTTGGGATCAACAGTTCAGAGTAATGGTGAGTGTGGAAGAGAGGTGAAGAAGAGAGTACAGGCAGGATGGAGTGGGTGGAGAAGAGTGTCAGGAGTGATTTGTGACAGACGAGTACCAGTAAGAGTGAAAGGAAAGGTCTACAAGAGGGTAGTGAGACCAGCTATGTTATATGGGTTGGAGACAGTGGCATTGACAAAAAGGCAGGAGTCAGAGCTTGACGTGGCAGAGTTGAAAATGTTAAGATTTGCACTGGGTGTGATGAGGATGGACAGGATTAGGAATAAGTATATTAGAGGGTCAGCCCAGGTTGGAAGGTTTGGAGACAAAGCTAGACAGGCAAGATTACGTTGGTTTGGACATGTGCTGATGGGGGATGCAGAGTATATTGGGAAAAAGATGTTAAGGATGAAGCTGCCAGGTAACAGGAAAAGAGGAAGGCCTAAGATAAGGTTTATGGATGTGATGAGAGAGGACATGCAGGTGGTTGCTGTGAAAGAGCAAGATGCAGAGAACATAAAGAAATGGAAACAGTTGAGCTGCTGTGGCAACCACTGACGGGAACAGCCGAGAAAAGATGTTCATGTCACTACTCACTGTATACAGAGTCTGAATAACTCTGCTGATACTTCTTCACATGCTATGGCCACTGGGACTGTTTTGAGGAGGTTTGCATGGTTGTGTTCTCAGAAACCTCCCAGATGTTGTTGAAAATGAGAGTTTAAATTCTGCTTTGCATAAATATTTAGTTTTAGCCTCTCTGATTCAGACATGCTCAAAATGTATGATGAAAGGGGTAAGCTGATGCAGGGAATCTCTAAGATTTTCAGCCCTCCTTTTTCAAAGGGATTCTTTAACTCCTCATCCAAGTTTGTTAAGAAACAAACAAACAGTCTCAACAAAACACAGATAAACAGAAGTTTAAGAAGAAATGGTAAGGGGATCAAATAAGAATTTCAGTAAGTCAGAATGACTATTTAAGACACTTTGCTCCCCTCTTCCCACCCTGTTACCCCTTTTGTCTTCCAGAAAGTCTGAATTTCCACGTTTCTTTTGGAAACAGATAATTTCAGGCAACTGGGCTCTAAAGATCATTCATCTATGCTACTCATGGCAATGGGAAGAAATTCCTCTTTTCCAAGGGGTAATTCCTCATTTTCCAGACCAGACTGTTTTATTTCCACCTGTCCTTCATCACATGCTGTCCCAGGGAGTGATACAACCATTTTCCCCTTCCCAGGAGGAAAACAGGTTTTATTCAAGTATATTTTAGTGCCAAAGAAAGGAAATGCCCATTCTGGAGCCTTCCTTCCTAAACCTGTTTATGATAGTAGATTCAGAACAATACCACTTCACACCCTGTTACTTCTTCCTCATCCAAGTTTCCTAGTAACACTAGATTTAAAAGCTGCTTATTATTACATCCCTATTTATCCAGATTTCAGGTGTTTCTTAAGGTTTTGGGAGTCTGGATCAAATTTTCAGTTATCTGCCTTACCCTTTGAACTATCCACTGCACAAAGATTGTTCTTAAACTGTATAGCTCCAGTTATAGCCCATTGCGGATTACAGTGTATCCACATTTTTTCATATTTAATCAACATCTTTGCCGAGTCTAAGCAACAGGAATCTCTCTCTTGGGTGAGTGATCTCTTACAGAAGCTGGGATTCCAAGAGAACATTCAAAAGTCTTTCTTGACTTCTTCTGACATGATTGTGTTTCTGGAATGTCAACTAGACACCTTAGCTCAAGGAGGTTGTCTTCCACAGTAAAAATAGATTTATATCTAGATCTATTTCTAGGGTTTGCCATTCAGACTTTGATCACTGTGAGGGAATACCGCAGAATCTTTAGTCTTGTGGCTCCTAGGATTCTCATGATAGCTTGGGGAAGACTCCACATGAGAACGATATAATGATATCTGAAGTCTCTTTGGTACCAGCACCAACACGCTTTGTCTTTTCAAACCCCAGTGCTGGGATTTGTCAGAAGAGAAATCACTTAGTGGAGACAACAGATATCCCTAAAGACAGGTCTCCCCTTCTCCCTCCATATTCCAAAGCCATCAGTCACCATAGATGACTTGGATTTTGCTTGAGAAGCAGATTCAGGAGGGACAAAAGTGGAAATTGTGTATGACACCAAAGACAGGAAGAAGCACAAACACATAAATATAAAACAGATGCTTTCCTGATCAAGACACTCAACTCCCTGAATCACCTTTAGTTCCCAGGACTTTTTGAAGTTGTGGCAAACAATACCACAGTCATGTAATACATCAACAAGCAAGGGAGAATCGGGTATTACCCCCTTTGCAGACTGGACATGTTAGCATTGGATATAGCTTCACAGCACAATCTCACTCTACAGACATCTTACATTCTGTCAGTGCATAATTGTGTGGCAGATGACCTGAGAAGGACAAGGGTAGATCACCATGAATGGAAACTAGATCAAGGAGTCTTCCATGATTTGATCCATCTGTGGGGAGTTCCTCAAGTAGACCTCCTTGCCTCTTCTCTGAAAAATCAGCTGGCAAGATTCTGCACCAGGACTCCATGCAAAAGGCCTGGAAGACAGATGTCTTTTCTTTACATTGAACAGGAAAGTTCATGTACACTTTTCCACCCTTTCCACTAATATCCAGGTACTTCTGAAGACTCAGAAGGAATCCCCCTGATCATTGTGGTGACTCCCTTGTGGCCTAGGCAATACACTGTTTCTCCCTTCTTTTTGAAATGGCCAGAGACAATTACCACAAACTTCCTCACAGACTGGATCTACTCTCACAAGAAAAGGGATGTTTGATACACACTGACACCAATCAACTTCATTTGACTGTCTGGATGAAAAGAGTCTTAATTCCTTTTAGTCACCTCTTTACAGAGTACATTCAACAGATACTGAAGGAGATAAGAAAATCTGTTACTAGAAAATCATATATTAGCAAGGGGAAAAGGTTTTCTAGTTGGTGCCAACAACATAACCAGCACCCATGCAGGGCTAGTTATTCTCTGGTTTTACAATATTTGTGTGAGTTACTATACTATGGCCTTCCTTACTTCCTCTATCAAGGTTCATTTAATGTCCATTTCAGCATTTCTGCCCAAGGATCCTCTTCTTTCAATACAGTTTCATGTCAAAATATTTTTGAAAGTGGTTGACATAAGAGACCTCCAAGAAAATATTTGGCCCCTTCTTAAAATCTTAATTTTGTGTTAGAGAAATTAACACTTGTTCAATTTGAACCAGCTAACCTGGCTGACCTGAGTTTTTTTTTAACATGGAACATGGTTTTAATGATTTCTCTGACTTCTGCAAGAAGAGTATCTGAGTTTTAAGCTCTTATGGTGTATCAACCCTATCTCATCTCATTTTTTCCAGGGACATGGTTTCTTTGAGAACTAATCCTTCTTTTAAGCCTAAAGTGGCATTTGCATTTACTTTAAGACAAGCTATCAATTTCCCTGTTTTCTTCCCTGAACCCAAAAATGAGAGAGAGAGGATACTCCATACCATGGATGTCCACAGACAACTCGGCTACTATCTTGGCAGAACTAAAT